>NC_069504.1:939003133-939073133 GCF_027579735.1 Bombina bombina | reverse complement strand
TTAGTGTGAATGACAGTTCGCCTTCATGTTACCTTGTTTCAGCATAACTTCAGTGCTTCGATATTACCTTTAGCGTGAATGGCCATAGTGTGATGATTTGTTACCTGCTCGTTGTACCTTCACAGAAAATTGGGTTTTGCCAAACCGGAACAGATGTCGAGTCACCGGATAATTTCACTTCTCCAAACAAAGGCTCTTTAAGTGCTCAGCACGCCTTCGTTGTAGCAATAGGAGATACAGGATTCCTGGCGTGGGGAGACTTCTCAGCAATGTTCAGCTGATTGCACCGCTGTGTTCAAACAAGCAGCTACGCGCGTTTCACCCGTGCTTACTACGGCTGAAGCCATAGTTATATCTAGTTACAAGATATTGTCTTCTACATATGTTCCTTTTGATATCAGTACTCCTTATATAAATGTGTTATCTGTTGATTACAGATGATGCCTTGTACTATTGTTGTCTAATATGTTTGACAATGATTTTTAGCCATTTGTTTTTTTTTGTGCAAGCCAATGGTTGATTTACTTTTATTTTTGCAACATGTGCTATTTGTTTTACTTTGGCTACTTAGGTTATTCTGCTTGTTCATTCGTTATACGATTACTGTATCAAAGTAATTGCAGTGCATTTTCATTTTTAACTTTGCTTTTAGCTTTTTGTCCTAGTGCGGCCACTGTAGTTGTCTCTGTGCATGCACAGTTGCGCACAAGTGATGCTACAGGTGTTCCGCATTCACTGTACATTGCGGTGGGTATTTAAAGGGGGTAAGTTGCACTATATTTGATGTCTGTCTGAGGAAGGGGTTAACAACCCTGAAACGTCACAGTTTGATTAAAGAAGTTTGTGAATTTACAGCGGGATCTGGTGATTATTTAATTTGTTTATCTTCTTTACAGAGAGCACCCTGGAAGTTGGATAATTCAGTGTGTGTGCAGATCCGCTGCCTGAAAGTTTACTATATATACTGTATATATATTTAGTCCCATAAACAGCATGTACTCACTGGATTTGTGAAAATAGTGCTTTATTGGCACACAACAAAATCAGTGATGTTTTTGGGGATCTCACCCCTTCATTGGACTAAGTAAAAATGTGAATAACAAACAGTCGGCTAGATTTAGAGTTTGGCGTTAGCCGTCAAAACCAGCGTTAGAGGCTCCTAACGCTGGTTTTGGGCTACCGCCGGTATTTAGAGTCAGTCAGTAAAGGGTCTAATGCTCACTTTGCAGCCGCAACTTTTCCATACCGCAGATCCCCCTACGCCAATTGCGTATCCTATCTTTTAAATGGGATCTTTCTAACGCCGGTATTTAGAGTCGTGGCTGAAGTGAGCGTTAGAAATCTAACGACAAGACTCCAGCCGCAGAAAAAAGTCAGTAGTTAAGAGCTTTCTGGGCTAACGCCGGTTTATAAAGCTCTTAACTACTGTGCTCTAAAGTACACTAACACCCATAAACTACCTATGTACCCCTAAACCGAGGCCCCCCACATCGCCGCCACTCTATTAAAATTTTTTAACCTCTAATCTGCCGACCGCAAACCGCCGCCACCTACGTTATCCCTATGTACCCCTAATCTGCTGCCCCTAATACCGCCGACACCTACATAATATTAATTAACCCCTAATCTGCCGCCCCCGCTATCGCTGACACCTGCATATTTTTTTTAACCCCTAATCTGCTGCTCCGTACACCGCCGCAACCTACATTATACCTATGTACCCCTAATCTGCTGCCCCTAACACAGCTGACCCCTATATTATATTTATTTTCCCCTAATCTGCCGCCCCCAACGTCGCCTCCACCTACCTACAATTATTAACCCCTAATCTGCCAACCGCACCTCACCGCTACTATAATAAAGTTATTAACCACTAATTCGCCTCACTCCCGCCTCAATAACCCTATAAGAAATAGTATTAACCCCTAAACTGCCCTCCCTAACATCGCTGACACCTAACTTCAATTATTAACCCCTAATCTGCCGACCGGATCTCACAGCTACTCTAATAAATGGATTAACCCCTAAAGCTAAGTCTAACCCTAACACTAACACCCCCCTAAGTTAAATATAATTTAAATCTAACTAAATAAATTAACTCTTATTAAATAAATTATTTCTATTTAAAGCTAAATACTTACCTGTAAAATAAACCCTAATATAGCTAAAATATAAATTATAATTACATTGTAGCTATTTTAGGATTAATATTTATTTTACAGGCAACTTTGTATTTATTTTAACCAGGTACAATAGCTATTAAATAGTTAAGAACTATTTAATAGCTAAAATAGTTAAAATAATTTCAAAATTACCTGTAAAATAAATCCTAACCTAAGTTACAATTAAACCTAACACTACACTATCAATAAATTAATTAAATACAATACCTACAAATAACTGCAATTAAATAAACTAACTAAAGTACAAAAAATAAAAAAGAACTGTTACAAAAAATAAAAAAATATTTACAAACATTAGAAAAATATTACAATTTTAAACTAATTACACCTACTCTAAGCCCCCTAATAAAATAACAAAGACCCCCAAAATAAAAAAATGCCCTACCCTATTCTAAAATAAAAAAGTTCAAAGCTCTTTTACCTTACCAGCCCTGAAAAGGGCCATTTGCGGGGCATGCCCCAAATAATTCAGCTCTTTTGCCTGTAAAAAAACCATACAATACCCCCCCCAACATTACAACCCACCACCCACATACCCCTAATCTAACCCAAACCCCCCTTAAATAAACCTAACACAAAGCCCCTGAAGATCTTCCTACCTTATCTTCACCATGCCAGGTTCACCGATCCATCCTCCGAAGTCTTGATCCAAGCCTCCGAAGTCTTCATCCAAGCCCAAGCGGGGGCTGGTGATCCATAATCCGGCTGAAGTCTTCTATCAAGCGGCGGCTAAAGAGGTCCAGAAGAGGCTCCAAAGTCTTCATCCTATCCGGGAAGAAGAGGAGATCCGAACCGGCAACCATCTTGATCCAAGCGGCATCTTCTATCTTCATCCGATGACGAACGGCTCTATCTTGATGACCTCCGACGCAGATCCATCCTCTTCTTCCGACGTCCAACTGAAGAATGAAGGTTCCTTTAAGGGACATCATCCAAGATGGCGTCCCTCGAATTCCGATTGGCTGATAGGATTCTATCAGCCAATCGGAATTAAGGTAGGAAAATTCTGATTGGCTGATGGAATCAGCCAATCAGATTCAAGTTCAATTTGATCGGCTGATTAAATCAGCCAATCAGATTGAGCTTGCATTCTATTGGCTGTTCAATCAGAATTTTCCTACCTTAATTCCAATTGGCTGAAAGAATCCTATCAGCCAATAGGAATTCGAGGGACGCCATCTTGGATGACGTCCCTTAAAGGAACCTTCATTCTTCAGTTGGACGTCGGAAGAAGAAGATGGATCCGCGTCGGAGGTCTTCAAGATGGAGCCGTTCGTCATCGGATGAAGATAGAAGATGCCGCTTGGATCAAGATGGTTGCCGGTCCGGATCTCCTCTTCTTCCCGGATAGGATGAAGACTTTGGAGCCTCTTCTGGACCTCTTTAGCCGCCACTTTATAGAAGACTTCAGCCGGATTATGGATCGTCAGCCCCCGCTTGGGCTTGGATGAAGACTTCGGAGGCTTGGATCAAGACTTCGGAGGACGGATCGGTGAACCTGGCATGGTGAAGATAAGGTAGGAAGATCTTCAGGGGCTTAGTGTTAGGTTTATTTAAGGGGGGTTTGGGTTAGATTAGGGGTATGTGGGTGGTGGGTTGTAATGTTGAGGGGGTATTGTATGTTTTTTTTTACAGGCAAAAGAGCTGAATTATTTGGGGCATGCTCCGCAAATGGCCCTTTTCAGGGCTGGTAAGGTAAAAGAGCTTTGAACTTTTTTAATTTAGAATAGGGTAGGGCATTTTTTTTATTTTGGGGGTCTTTGTTATTTTATTAGGGGGCTTAGAGTAGGTGTAATTAGTTTAAAATTGTTGTAATATTTTTCTAATGTTTGTAAATATTTTTTTATTTTTTGTAACTTAGTTCTTTTTAATTTTTTGTACTTTAGTTAGTTTATTTAATTGTAGTTATTTGTATGTATTGTATTTAATTAATTTATTGATAGTGTAGTGTTAGGTTTAATTGTAACTTAGGTTAGGATTTATTTTACAGGTAATTTTGTAATTATTTTAACTATTTTAGCTATTAAATAGTTCTTAACTATTTAATAGCTATTGTACCTGGTTAAAATAAAAACAAAGTTGCCTGTAAAATAAATATTAATCCTAAAATAGCTACAATATAATTATAATTTATATTGTAGCTATATTAGGGTTTATTTTACAGGTAAGTATTTATATTTAAATAGGAATCATTTATTTAATAAGAGTTAATTTATTTCGTTAGATTTAAATTATATTTAATTTAGGGGGGTGTTAGTGTTAGGGTTAGACTTAGCTTTAGGGGTTAATCCATTTATTAGAGTTGCGACGAGATCCGGTCGGCAGATTAGGGGTTAATAATTGAAGTTAGGTGTCGGCGATGTTAGGGAGGGCAGATTAGAGGTTAATACTATTTATTATAGGGTTATTGAGGTGGGAGTGAGGCGGATTAGAGGTTAATAACTTTATTATAGTAGCGGTGAGGTGCGGTCGGCAGATTAGGGGTTAATTATTGTAGGTAGCGGCGGCATTGTGGGGGCAGATTAGGGGTTAATAAATATAATATAGGGGTCGGCGGTGTTAGGGGAAGCAGATTAGGGGTACATAGGGATAACGTAGGTTGCGGCGGTGTACGGAGCGGCAGATTAGGGGTTAATAATAAAATGCAGGGGTCAGCGATAGCGGCGGCGGCAGAATAGGGGTTAATAAGTGTAAGGTTAGGGGTGTTTAGACTCGGGGTACATGTTAGGGTGTTAGTTGCAGACTTAGGAAGTGTTTCCCCATAGGAAACAATGAGGCTGCGTTAGGAGCTGAACGCTGCTTTTTTGCAGGTCTTAGGTTTTTTTTCAGCCCAAAATGCACCATTGTTTCCTATGGGGATATCGTGCACGAGCACGTTTTTGAAGCTGGCCGCGTCCGTAAGCACCGCTGGTATTGAGAGTTGCGGTAAATATGCTATACGCTCCTTTCTTGGAGCCTAACGCAGCCCTTCTGTGAACTCTAAATACCAGCGGTATTTAAAAGGTGTGGGGGAAAAAAAGCATGCGTAGCTAACGCACTACTTTGGCCGCAGAACTCTAAATCTTGCCGAGTGTATTTAACAGGGGCTAAGGACCCACCCCTCATCAATGAAGAACCGCCCATATATACCATCATTAGCATTGTATACAACAAATAAATAAGTTGTATTAGTCAATACATATATAAAAGCAATGTATATACACACGCAGGGCAGTGTGTGTCTAGAGTGACTAATTCAGATAATCGAATGTATTTAGATATCATGAAAAATAATACTGAAATTCAGAGCTCTCATGCTGCTAACAACTTAATTTAAGAAGGTCCTGGTAATATATTGTATTTAAAGCCTGGTAATATATTGTATATTATATTAGCATCCTATTTGTCTACTTATTCAGCCAAGAAATGGACTTAGATGATTAAAATAATAATTTAGATGGTAGTGAGCGTTTACATCTTATCACACTCAGTCAGATGTTTGCTGTACTAAAGACGCCACACGTGTGGATAGTGGCCATTACCCTCAGTATGTCATCCGGGATCATGAATATGAATAAATGGGGTACAAATATAGAGTCTAGCCCCATATATAATACTTGTGATGGAGATAACGATCTATATTAGACAAATATATCAGTAAGACAAATATGTGTAATTTCAGTGATATAACTATGATCTACCTGTGTAGTGAAGAAACTAAATGAATTGTGTGTGTGAAGAAACTAAACTAATTGCGTGTGTGAAAGTTTTATATAGGGAAGACCAGTGACAACATTTGAACCAGGATGGCCAATCATCGATACTCCATTCGAGAGGCCATAAAAAACAGAGTAGTGACTTACCTGTAGCAAGGCACTTCATGCTGTTTAAACATACTGTGATTGACCTTATTGATCTCGTACCACACTTGAAGAGAGGAGGGGACAGAAACCAACGCCTCTTACAGATTGACTACAAATGGATTTTCAAATTAAATACCTCATACCCCAATGGATTGAACCATCAAATAGACTGGCAATGTTTTCTGTAATTTTCTAGGGAACATCTCTAGTGTATGTGTCTTGTTCCTTTTGCTACCATGACCTCTATGTATTAACTTAGATTTATTGATAGCTACTTTTACATAGTATGTCGTATTGAGGTTTCTCTATATGTTCCACGCTGATTTTACAACTTTTAGTTTCTTTACTACACAGGTAGATCATAGTTATATCACTGAAATTGCACATATTTGTCATACTGACATATTATGACGTTATCTCCATCACGAGTAGTATATATGGGGCTAGAATCTATATCTGTACCCCATGTATTAATTTACTTATGTAGTAATTTACTTAAGTAGGTATATGTAATATGTTCCCCCTTCTTTAATCTGTTTCTCAATATGTAGGTTATGTATCCCACTATAGGAGATTTCCTGTGACTGTGCTTAAACATTGAAACATCCACCTCTAACTCTAAGTGATCAGCTGTCAGATGATAACCACACTGCCTGTGAGACTTAGACACGGGCAGATGGCGAGTTCTAGCCACACGGAGTAAGTGTTGAGTTAGAGGCATCAATCACATTGTTCTCCCCTCATAGGCATGTTGTGTGATTGCATTTAATAGGTGACATATAGTTAGTTCAAGGTCCAGAGTACATATCACATATTATTATGTTTATTTACCTACATATACACCCCTATGACTTGCTGGTCTGTGATTGGTTGTTACACCCGATCACGCCAGATGACACAGCACAGATAACATCCGAATTAGTGTGGTAAAATGTAAACGCTCACTACCATCTAAATTATTATTTTAATTATCTAAGTACGTTTCTTGGCTGAATAAGTAAACAAATAGGATGCCAATCCTTTGTGGATGTATATATTAAATACAATATATTACCAGGCTTTATTCTTAGCATGAGAGCTCTGAATTTCAGTATTATTTTTCACAATTTTTTAACACATTAGATTATCTGAATTAGTCACTCTAGCCACACTTACTGTGTGTGTATATACATTGCTTTTATATTTGTATTGACAAATACAAAGTATTTATTTGTTGTATACAATGCTAATGATGATGTATAGGGGTGGTTCTTCTTTGATAAGGGGTGGGTCCTTAGCACCTGTTAAATACACTATTTGATAGCTATTGTACCTAGTTAAAATAAATACAAAGTTGCCTGTAAGATAAATATAAATCCTAAAATAGATACAATATAATTATTAGTTATATTGTAGCTATATTAGGGTTTATTTTACAGGTAAGTGTTTAGTTTTAAATAGGATTAATTTATTTAATAAGATTTATTTTATTTCGTTAGATTTAAATTATATTTAATTTAGGGGGGTGTTAGGGTTAGGGTTAGACTTAGCTTTAGGGGTTAATACATTTATTAGAGTAGCGGTGAGGTCCGGTCAGCAGATTAGGGGTTAATACTTGAAGTTAGGTGTCAGCGATGTTAGGGAGGGCAGATTAGGGGTTAAAATTATTTATTATAGGGTTTTTGAGGCGGGAGTGCAGCGGTTTAGGGGTTAATACATTTATTATAGTGGCAGCGAGGTCCGGTCGGTAGATTAGGGGTTAATAAGTGTAGGTAAGGTAGCGGCGCCGTTGGGGGGGGGGCAGATTAGGGGTTAATAAATATTATGTAGGTGTCGGCGATGTTAGGGGCAGCAGATTAGGGGTACATAGGGATAATGTAGGTTGCGGCGGTGTGCGGTCGGCACATTAGGGGTTAAAAAATGTAATTATAGTGGCGGCGATGTGGGGGGACTTCGGTTTAGGGGTACATAGGTAGTTTATGGGTGTTAGTGTACTTTAGAGCACAGTAGTTAAGAGCTTTATGAACCGGCGTTAACTGACTTTTTTCTGCGGCTGGAGTTTTGTCGGTAGAGGGTCTAATGCTCAATTCAGCCAAGACTCTAAATACCAGCGTTAGAAAGATCCCATTGAAAAGATAGGATACGCAATTGGCATAAGTGGATCTGTGGTATGGAAAATTTGTGGCTGTAAAGTGAGCGTTAGACCCTTTCCTGACTGACTCTAAATACCAGCGGGCGGCCAAAACCAGCGTTAGGAGCCCTTAACGCTGGTTTGGACAGCTAACGCAGAACTCTAAATCTAGACGACTGTTTGTTATCCACATTTTCACCTAGTCTGATGAAGGGGTGAGATCCCCAAAACATCACTGATGAGTGCATTCTGTTTATGGGACTGTCAATTTACATGTCTGACAAGTGACAATGGGTTTGTTTTGTACAATACTATAGTAATGGGGGGCATGGAAAAAGTGGTCCAAGTTGGAAAAGGTTTAAGAGGCTTTTAGATTAAAAAAACAAACAAAAAAAAATTGTATTCCAAATATACATGTAAACTGGGATGGGATTTTCCTTAAATGTCTTGAATTGATATTTTATATTTTCTGGGGATTATTTTCCTTCTATTTGCCTTTTAAAGGGACAGTAAAGACTATCGGCTAGATACGAGTTTTGCGTTATGAGCTATGCGGTGCAACCGTGCAGTTTTTTCTCACCGCTCACTTACCTGCAGCGCTGGTATTATGGGTTTTTACAAACCCGTCGTTAAAAGGCAAGAAGTGAGTGTAGAAATGAGCTCAATACCGCCTTCCAATACCAGCACTGCTTAAGTAAGAGGTGAGCTGGTCGTACGTGCTCATGCATGATTTCCACTTAGACATCAATAGGGAGAGCCAGCTGAAAAAAAGTCTAACACCTGCCAAAAAGCAGCGTAAAACTCAGTAACGCAGCCCGATTGATTCCTATGGGGAAACACATTTTATGTTTACACCTTACACCCTAACATGAACCCCAAGTCTAAACACCCCTAATCTTACACTTATTAACCTCTAATCTGCTGCCCCCGACATTGCTGCCACCTACATTATTCTTATTAACCCCTAATCTGCCGCTCCGGACACCGCCGCAATTTACATTATACTTATTAACCCCTAATCTGCTGCCCCCAACATCGCCGACACCTACATTATATTTATTAACTCCTAATCTCCCACCCCCAATGTCGCCACAACCTACCTACACTTATTAACCCCTAATCTGCTGCCCCCAATGTCGCCGCCACTATATTAAATGTATTAACCTCTAAATCTAAATCTAAACCTAACCCTAACACCCCTAACTTACATATAATTCAAATAAATCTACTAAATAAAATTAATATAATTAACTAACACCTAGATTTAGAGTTCTGTGTTAGCCTTAAAAAGCAGCGTTAAGGGGTCCTAACGCTGCTTTTTAATGCCCGCTGGTATTACGAGTATGGTAGGTACAGGTGTACCGCTCACTTTTCTTCCGCGATTTTTCCATACCGCAAATCCCCTTACGTCAATTGCGTATCCTATCTTTTTAATGGGATTTGCCTAATGCCGGTATTACGAGTCTTGGAAGAAGTGAGCGGTACAGCATAAAAAAGTCAGTAGTTAAGAGTTTTATGGGCTAACGCCGGAACATAAAGCTCTTAACTACAGTGCTTCAAAGTACACTAACAACCATAAACTACCTATGAACCCCTAAACCGAGGCCCCCCCCACATCGCAAACACTAAAATAAAATTATTTAACCCCTAATCTGCCGACCGGACATCGCTGCCACCTACATTATACCTATGAAACCCTAATCTCCTGCCCCTAACATCGCCGACACCTATATTATATTTATTAACCCCTAATCTGCCCCCCCAACGTCACCGCCACCTACCTACACTTATTAACCCCTAATCTGCCGACCGGACATCGCCGCCACTATAATAAATGTATTAACCCCTAAACCGCTGCACTCCTGCCTCACAAACACTATAATAAATTTTATTAACCCCTAATCTGCCCTCCCTAACATCGCCGCCACCTACCTACAATTATTAACCCATAATCTGCCACCCCCAACGTCGCCACTACTATAATAAAATTATTAACCCCTAAACCTAAGTCTAACCCTAACACCCCCCTAACTTAAATATTATTTAAATAAAACAAAATAAATTTACTATAATTAAATAAATTATTCCTATTTAAAACTAAATACTTACCTATAAAATAAACCCTAATATAGATACAATATAACTAATAGTTACATTGTATCTATTTTAGGATTTGTATTTATTTTACAGGCAACTTTGTATTTATTTTAGCTAGGTACAATAGCTATTAAATAGTTAATAACTATTTAATAGCTACCTAGTTAAAATAATTACAAAATTACCTGTAAAATAAATCCTAACCTATTTACAAATACACCTAACACTACACTAACAATAAATTAATTAAATAAATTACCTACAATGATCTAAAATAAAATACAATTAAATAAACTAAACTATAGTACAAAACCCCCCCACTAAATTACACAAAAAAAATATTACAAGAAGTTTAATCTATTTTTTGGCTTAAGACAGCTCAAGGTAGGGTGATCTTCAATGGGGTAGTGTTAGGTTTTTTTAAGGGGGGATCGGGTGGGTTTTAGAGTAGGGGTGTGTGGGTGGTGGGTTTTAATTTTGGGGGGTCTTGTATTTTTTTTTTACAGGTAAAAGAGCTGATTACTTTAGGGCAATGCCCCACAAAAAGCCCTTTTAAGTGCTGGTAAAAGAGCTGATTACTTTTGTAATTTAGTATAGGGTAGGGAATTGTATTATTTTGGGGGGCTTTTTTATTTTGTTAGGGGGCTTAGATTAGGTGTAATTAGATTAAAATTCTTGTAATATTTTTATTTTTTGTAATTTAGTGGGTTTTTTTGTACTATAGTTTAGATTATTTAATTGAATTTTAGTTTAGATAATTGTAGTTAATTTATTTAATTAATTTAAAGATAGTGTAGTGTTAGGTGAATTTGTAACTTAGGTTAGGATTTATTTTACAGGTAATTTTGTAATTATTTTAACTACTTATAGGTAAGTATTTAGTTTTACATAGGATTAATTTATTTAATTATAGTAATTTTATTTCGTTTTATTTAAATAATATTTAAGTTAGGGGGGTGTTAGACTTAGGTTTAGGGGTTAATAACTTTATTATAGTAGCTGCGACTTTTGGGGCGGCAGATTAGGGGTTAATAATTGTAGGTAGGTGGCGGCGATGTTAGGGAGGGCAGATTAGGGGTTAATAAAATTTATTATAGTGTTTGCGAGGTGGAAGTGCGGCGGTTTAGGGGTTAATACATTTATTATAGTGGCGGCGATGTCCGGTCGGCAGATTAGGGGTTAATAAGTGTAGGTAGGTTGTGGCGACGTTGGGGGGGGCAGATTAGGGGTTAATAATATAATGTAGGTGGCGGCGGTGTTAGGGACAGCAGATTAGGGGTTCATAACTATAATGTAGGCGGCGGCGGTGTCTGGAGCAGCAGATTAGGGGTTAATAGTATAATGCAGGTGTCAACAATAGCGGGGCAGCAGATTAGGGGTTAATAAGTGTAAGATTAGGGGTGTTTAGACTCGGGGTCCATGTTAGGGTCTTAGAAAGTGTTTCCCTATAGGAATCAATAGGGCTGCGTTAGGAGCTGAACGCTGCTTTTTTGCAGGTGTTAGGTTTTTTTTCAGCCAGCTCAGCCCCATTGTATCCTATGGGGAAATCGTGCATGAGCACGTTTTTACAGCTTACCGCTACCGTAAGCAACGCTGGTATTGAGGGTTAAAGTGGAGCTAAATTTGGCTCAATGCTCACTTTTCTGAGGCTAACGCAGCCATTCAGAAAACTCGTAATACCAACGTTGTTTAAAGGGTGCGCTGGAAAAAAAAGGAGCGTTATCTCAGCGAGTTTTTACCGACAAAACTCTAAATCTAGGCGTAAATTATTCCTATTTAAAACTAAATACTTACCTATAAAATAAACCTGAAGCTAGCTACAATATAACTAATAGTTATATTGTATCTAGCTTAGGATTTATTTTTCTTTTACAGGCAAGTTTGTATTTATTTTAACTAGGTAGAATAGTTACTAAATAGTTATTAACTATTTAATAACTACCTAGCTAAAATAAATACAAATTGACCTGTAAAATATAATCTATCCTAAGTTACACTAACACCTAACCTAACCCTACAATTAAATAAATTACCTACATTAAATAAATTAAATTAAATTAGCTAAATCACAAAAAAACAAACACTAAATTACAGACAATAGAAAACAAATTACAGATCTTTAAACTAATTACACCTAATCTAATAGCCCTATCAAAATAAAAAAGCCCCCAAAATAAAAAAAAACCCTAGCCTAAACTAAACTATCAATAGTCCTTAAAAAGGCCTTTTGCGGGGCATTGCCCCAAAGAAATCAGCTCTTTTACCTGTAAAAAAATACAAACACCCCCCCCCCAACAGTAAAACCCTCCACCAACACAACCAACCCCCCAAATAAAAGCCTAACTAAAAAAAAAAAAAAATCAGCCAATCGGAATCTAAGGGACACCATCATGGATGACAACACTTAAAGTGATATTCATTCCGAAGAAGACGTCGTTTGAAGAGGATGCTCCGCGCCGGATGTCTTGAAGATGGAGCTGCTCCGCGTCGGAAGGATGAAGATAGAAGATGCCATCTGGATGAAGACTTCTGCCGGCTTCCTTGAGGACATCTTGCCGCTTGGATGAAGACTTCTCCCGGTAAGTGAATCTTCGGGGGTTAGTGTTAGGATTTTTTTAAGGGTGTATTGGGTGGGTTTATTTTTTAGGTTAGGGCTTTGGGCCAGTAATAGAGCTAAATGCCCTTTTAACGTCAATGCCCATCCAAATTAGCTTTTCAGGGCAATGGGGAGCTTAGATTTTTTTAGTTAGGCTTTTATTTGGAGGGTTGGTTGTGTGGGTGGTGGGTTTTACTGTTGGGGGGGTTGCTTGTATTTTTTTTACAGGTAAAAGAGATGATTTCTTTGGGGCAATGCCCCGCAAAAGGCCCTTTTAATGGATATTGATAGTTTAGTTTAGGCTAGGGTTTTTATTTTATTTTGGGGGGGCTTTTTTTATTTAAATAGGGCTATTAGATTAGGTATAATTAGTTTAAAGATTTTGTAATTTGTTTTTTATTTTCTGTAATTTAGTGTTTTTTTGTGATTTAGCTAATTTAATTTAATTTATTTAATTGTATTTAATGTAGGTAATTTATTTAATTGTAGTGTAGTGTTAGGTGTTATTGTAACATAGGTTAGGTTGTGTGGCAGTTTAGGGGTTAATATGTTTATTCTAGTGGCTGCGATGTCCGTATTGGCAGATTAGGGGTTACAAATTGTATTATAGTTTTTGCGATGCGGGAGGGCCTCGGTTTAGGGGCTAATAGGTAGTTTATCAGTGTTAGTGTACTTTTTAGCACTTTAGTTATGAGTTTTATGCTATGGCGTTGTAGTGTAAAACTCATAACTACTGACTTTAGAATCCGTTAGGAATCTTGGAGGTAAAGGCTGAACCACTCCCTTTTTGGCCTCCCAGGACAGACTCGTAATACCGGCGCTATGGAAGTCCCATAGAAAAAAGGGTTTACAAAGTTTATGTAAGTCGGTTTGCGGTAAGGCCAAAAATTTGTGCTGTGCCCCGAAACCTGCAAGACTCGTAATAGCAGCGGTAGTGAAAAAGCAGTGTTAGGACCTGTTAACGCTGCTTTTTCAGCTTACTGCAAAACTCGTAATCTAGCCGTATAAAACTATAATTTAAAATGTGTAGTAAAAAGTAAGGTTTTATTGTTATTTTAAAGAGATATAAAACCTATTTTTTTCTTTCCCTATTCAGATAGAGCATACAAGTTTATACAACTTTACAATTTATGTCTAATATCAAATTCTTTGTTTTCTTATTATCCTTTATTGAAAAGCAGGGATGTAAGCTCAGCAGTGTGCACATGTCTGGAGTAAAACCATTGCAGCAGTTTTTGCAACAATGTTATACATGAGCAAGAGCTAGATGGTAACACTATATCCTGTCATGTAGTGCTTCAGGCATGTGCACGCTACCTACCTAGGTATTTCTTCAACAAAGAATAACATAAGAACAAAACAAATTTGATAATAGAAGTAAATTGGACATTTGTTTTTAATTGCATTCATTTTTTAAGTGTATAGTATTTTTTTAAATGTATTTCATTGTACTGAGTAATGAACAAAATGTGGAGTTTTATGTCAATTTAAGCACCTTGTTGTGTCTTTTTTGTTTTCAAAGCGTCTTTAAAACATAGAATTGATTTTCTTTCTGTGAAGAAAGACAAACACTATTTAGAAAACTACCATTTTAAACCAAACAATTGGTTTTATTTACTGATGGATTTTATTTGTGCTTGTCATATCTTGTTTATAATTGATATTAAATGACATCAAACTGACAACAGAAGTAGTTCATTTTAATATATCATGTAAAGTTAAACAAATTGGATTTTTAGCAAGACAAATAAAAGACTTTTAAAGAAAGCTCCTCATATAAATGGCAATTGCATATTACATTCCAATATTTACAAATGAATACTTATCCAATGGGGTCGATTTATCAAGTGTCTGGTGGACATGATCCGTTGTAGTGATCATGTCCACCAGACATCTATAAATGCCGACAGCATACGCTGGCTGCGTTCATCATTGGACAAGCAGTTCTGGTGAACTGCTTGTGCAATGCCGCCCCCTGCAGATTCGCGGCCAATAGGCCACTTGCAGGGGGTGTCAATCAATCCGATCGTATGAGATTGGGCGGATTGATGTCCACAGCCTCAGAAGCAGCGGACCATTTAAGGAGCAGTGGTCTTCTTAACTGCTGTTTCCGGCAAGCCAAAAGGTTTGCGCGGAAACGGGGATCAGGGGCCATTCAGCCCTTGATAATTTGGCCCCAATGAGTTTAGTTACATAACTGCTTTGTTCTAATTGGTAGTTTACAAGCTAAACTATGCCTATGTTGTTGGAACTAATGCCTTGTTATAAACATGTAATTTCCTATACAGTGTCCGAAATGTTAAACATAGGAACACACAACATTTTGTATTCCTTGGTGCTCATTTTAATAACAAAAAATGGTAATATACCAAATTAGAAATGTACAACTGTGAATGCTTCTAAAATTGCCTAGAGCTTTGACTTATACAGAAAGGTTTAATAGGAGTCATGATTTCAAGCCATAATAAAAGGAAAGAATAATTCACTGAGCTATTTAGCTTTTTATAATACACCCAAGTTCCTTTGCCAGACATCTAGAGAAATGCCAAAGAATTAATCACCACCTGTTTTTCAGATAAAACTATACAAGGCCAGTGCATCCTTTTGTCTATATCCACTTAGCTGTGATTGATTTAAAAAAGAACTGTAGCAATACAATAACACCTTTTAGATTTATTTAAAGGAATTAGATTGTTTACTGCTTGAATTTCAGTCAGAACATTAAATTTGCATGAGGTTTCGGCAATTCCGCAGATGTGCAAAACGATGAAGAAATGCAAGATGCTTCAAGTAGACAGCTTGAAATAAAATAAAAGTTTGTGTTTTTCTCTATAAGGAAATATGAAAAAAAAAATGCCATCACAATAAATTATAGTACAGTAGGAGATACAAACTCAGTATAAAGTGTATAGCAAGAATAATCTTTGATTAGGGAAATATTTTATGAAATGACTACATTATTTGCACATCATATGTATGTATATAGAATGTTTTGTTGCAGAAATGTGGGTGTTGGCGGAATAGGTGTGGGCTACATGTCAAAGGAATCGTGGCCTGGCAGCTGGCTTTGTAGAGAAGACAAAAGAGGAATACGAGCGCAAACCACTCTAAGGGTAAAAGTTTTAATAACTAAAAGAACAACAATAAAAACAGACTTACAGAAACTCTAATAAAAAGGGCAGTATGAAATTTCACTGTGTGATCCTGAGACACCGCAAGCCTAGTCCTTGGATGGCTTCTGCTATGTTGATCAGTGTATGCCAGTTTCATGATTGCCATAATAAAACCAGTAACAAATTTCGGATGCAGGGCGTCAGCAAGAGTCAGAACGGGACCCACGTGAACTTGACACGTTTCATCTGGCAACATCCAGACTTTTTCCAGCAGATATTACAATGTGACATTATTTGCACATCATATGTATGTATATAGAATATTTTGTTGCAGAAATGTGGGTGTTGGTGGAATAGGTGTGGGCTACATGACATAGGAATCCTGGCCTGGCAGCTGGCTTGAATGGACAGTCTCAGATTGTTCCTTTACACCTTACGACTTGGATGTATTGGTATATTGAGTGAAGAGGCTAGTGTTGTAGATTGAAATTTTAGAAGAATCTCTTAAGTATTTTTGTCCCCTGAAGAATATGTATTAAAAGGAATAAAAATTAAGTATATTCAGAGAATAATGTATTTATGTATGAGGTAAATATATATATACAGTAGAAAATCATATGATTTCTGTGTAAAAATAAAATACTTTAATAAAATCTAGAAAATAAATCTTATTATTATTATTATTAGAATGATTATGTTACTTGGCCGGGGATATTATACCATTAACATATTAGAATGGTATAAGTTATGAAAACATATAATATGCCAGTTAACATGAAACATGAAAAGAAAAACATAACAATATCCTACACAAACATATATTTATTTAAAAATGTTCTCTTGTCTATATACTATTATGAAATCAGAAATGTATTAGTAAATCCATGTACATAATGAAATCACATTGTATATCTGCATATTTATTTTTCCATGTAGTCAACCTTATCTTAGCTAGAACATTCAACTAAATGCTAATGCACTAAACAATTCCAACCCCTTTCACTAACTTCTGACTTTATTTTGGCTTAGTCTATCAAAAAAGAAAGCAGAATGTGCACAGCAAATATTTGTAATAAGCGGTAGATTTAACCATATAACCTGAGCATTTTTTTTATGTGCTTGGAAAATAAGAGAATATTTTTATTTGTAAAAAAAAACAGAAGCCCAAGTTGCATTGTGGCTTCTATATATGATAACGCTTAATGATCCATTGATCACTGGGCAAGTGGACAAGTTCCCCAACTAGGGAACCTGTTCGCAAGTTATTGTGGCAATCGGGCAACATTGCGCTGGTCATTGTACACTGCTCCCTGAGGTGACACAAGTAAAAATATGCCATTGCAGGGCTTGCCAATTCAGATTAGTGTAAAGCAATTTTAAACTGCTAGCTCAGAGGTTAAGAAAAAGTAGTATTAAGGCCACTGATTAATAAGTACCGGCTGCACTGTAACAGTTCCAACGATGCATTCACTACTTGGTAAATAAAGCCCTTAAAGGGACAGTCAACTTCATATTTTTTATTGTTTAAAAAGATAGATAATCCCTTTACTACCCATTCCCCTGTTTTGCACAGCAAACATGGTTATATTAATATACTTTTAACCTCTGTGATTACCTTGTATTTAAGCCTCTTTTTATAGCCCTCTATTACCTATTGACTTGAATTTTAGCCAATTAGTGCAGTGTCATCCACAACCCATGGGAGAGAGCACAATGTTATCTATATGGCAAACATGGATTAGCGGTCTCTTTTGTTAAAAGCTAATAAAAAAGCATGTGATAAGAGGCTGTCTGCAGTGGCTTAGAAACAGGCAGACATTTGGAGGTTTAAATGTTATAAAGTATATTAATATAACAATGTTGTTTGTGCAAAGCTTGGGAATGGGTAGTAAAGGCGTTATTATTTAACAATAACAGTTTTGGTGTTGACTGTCTCTTTAATTTCACCATTTGCAATAAAACAGGCCCAATAAATTTACCTTTATAAAACACTTATATGTATATTACATGATTATCTTAACATTTAGTTTACATTATATTCAATTCTTCGTTTGTTTAAAAAAAAAAATATATATATATACTTTTTGCTTCAAATTGAAATCAAGAAAAATATAAGCACGAATAAGTCAACATTTTAAAATAATATTAAAAAAAATGACTGTGTTCATTTTGTTTGATGAAATGGCATTGTTATACAGACGGTATACAAATTAGAAATGTTTATGTTATTGATTCTTTGATCAACAGAACAAATTAACAGAGACAATTCCTCAGGCTATTCTTAGCAAATATATCAAATTAGTGTCAGTTTTCTGGTGTCAAAACAATTTAACTCACTGCCAGAAAACATCTGTGTATTTAGTCATTTATTTATTGCTAGCAATAACTGTATTACGTTCTATACATAATGGTACAACTTATCTGGAACAACTTAAAAAAAGAAGGGTGTTGAAACGTATCATTTTAAACATATTTAGGACCAGATTACAAATGGAGTGTTATTTAATGCTCCCGCTTGAGCCTTAACTGCGCTGGAAGTAAGCTTTTTGCGCGCATCGGGTTGCATTCATATTATAAATTAAAAGTAAACTGTATTTGCTTGGGCGTTAACCCGACGAGTGCAAAAAGTCGAACTTAGAATACCATGCACACGATACATATTACCCCATAAAAGTCAATGGAGCAAAAAAGAGTAATAAAACACCCTACTTACAGGCAAACCCGATCCCATATTCTCAAGTGTTCTAACCTAAATTTAAAATATGAATATTTCACATTCTAAAGTTCTTCACATCAGTTTCTTCAGCAGAATATATTCTATTTATTGATAAATAAATATTTCTACACATATCTGATGTTTTTTTTGCACAAATGTATATTTATTTCTATATATATAATGATATAAGTACTTCCAAGAGGACAAGGAGCATAATTAGATCCAGGAAGCTTGAATGCAAGTAATTTATTCAACAATGTTGCTTAAAGGGACACTGAACCCAAATTTTTTCTTTCATGATTCAGATAGAGCATGCAATTTTAAGCAACTTTCTAATTTACTCCTATTATCAATTTTTATTCGTTCTCTTGCTATATTTATTTGAAAAAGAAGGCATCTAAGCTTTTTTTTTTTTTGGTTCAGACCTCTGGACAGCATTTTTATTGGTAGATGAACTTATCCACCAATCAGCAAGAACAACCCAGGTTGTTCACCAAAAATGGGCCAGCATCTAATCTTAAATTCTTGCATTTCAAATAAAGATATCAAGAAAATGAAGAAAATGTTTTAATAGGAGTAAATTAGAAAGTTGCTTAAAATTTCATGCTCTATCTGAATCACGAAAGAAACATTTTGGGTTCAGTGTTCCTTTAAGTATAAGGAAGACAGTCAAAAATGCCTGACACGTTTTGTGCATGCACACATGCGCTTCATCAGAGGCAAGGGAGCCTAAATAGGGGCCGATAGCCAATCACCTTCCCGGACACCTATTCAAATAGTAAGGCGTCAGGTGATGAAATGTCAAATAGTCACCAATGGGGGCTGGCAAATCCTACATGGGCTTCCTGCTCATATACTTTCTAATACAACATTATAAGACTCCTAAGGTCATCAATAAGAATGGATACTGGCAATATAATAATGCACTTATTAAACACAAGCTACTTATACAACTAATTGAACTCTTCGGGTAAAGAAAAACCCTGAATGATATTATATAAAGAAACTGGTATGAGAATAACTTGTGAAAAATAAAAAAATTACATCAAGACAGGGATTAACCTAGTCATAAATAAGAAAAGAAATAACAAAATTACGAAGAATGAAAAATAATAACAGCTCATGGCTTAACATTCTTATTAAGACACTAAAATAAACATAAGTAAACACATAGACCTAGATTTGGAGTTTGGCGTTAGCCGTGAAAACCAGCGTTAGAGGCTCCTAACGCTGGTTTTAGGCTACCGCCGGTATTTGGAGTCACTAAAAATAGGGTCTAACGCTCACTTTTCAGCCGCGACTTTTCCATACCGCAGATCCCCTTACATAAATTGCGTATCCTATCTTTTCAATGGGATCTTTCTAACTCCGGTATTTAGAGTCGTGTCTGAAGTGAGCGTTAGACATCTAACGACAAAACTCCAGCTGCAGGAAAAAAGTCAGTAGTTAAGAGCTTTCTGGGCTAACGCCGGTTTATAAAGCTCTTAACTACTATACTCTAAAGTACACTAACACCAATAAACTACCTATGTACCCCTAAACCAAGGTCCCCCACATCGCCGCAATTCAATTAATTTTTTTAACCCCTAATCTGCCGACCGCCACCTATGTTATACTTATGTACCCCTAATCTGCTGCCCCTAACACCGCCGACCCCTGTATAATATTTATTAACCCCTAACTTGCCCCCCACAACGTCGCCTCCACCTGCCTACACTTATTAACCCCTAATCTGCCGAGCGGACCTGAGCGCTACTATAATAAAGTTATTAACCCCTAATCCGCCTCACTAACCCTATCATAAATAGTATTAAATCCTAATCTGCCCTCCCTAACATCGCCAACACCTAACTTCAATTATTAACCCCTAATCTGCCGACCGGAGCTCACCGCTATTCTAATAAATGTATTAACCCCTAAAGCTAAGTCTAACCCTAACACTAACACCCCCCTAAGTTAAATATAATTTACATCTAACAAAATAAATTAACTCTTATTAAATAAATTATTCCTATTTAAAGCTAAATACTTACCTGTAAAATAAATCCTAATATAGCTACAATATAAATTATATTTATATTATAGCTATTTTAGGATTTATATTTATTTTACAGGTAACTTTGTATTTATTTTAACCAGGTACAATAGCTATTAAATAGTTAAGAACTATTTAATAGCTAAAATAGTTAAAATAATTACAAATTTACCTGTAAAATAAATCCTAACCTAAGTTACAATTAAAACTAACACTATACTATCAATAAATTAATTAAATAAACTACCTACAATTACCTACAATTAACCTAACACTACACTATCAATAAATTAATTAAATAAACTACCTACAATTAAGCTAACGCTACACTATCAATAAATTAATTAAATAAACTACCTACAATTAACCTAACACTACACTATCAATAAATTAATTAAATACAATTCCTACAAATAAATACAATTAAATAAACTTGCTAAAGTACAAAAAATAAAAAAGAACTAAGTTACAAAAAATATCTACAAACATAAGAAAAAAATTACAGCAATTTTAAACTAATTACACCTACTCTAAGCCCCCTAATAAAACAACAAAGCCCCCCAAAATAAAAAATGCCCTACCCTATTCTAAATTACTAAAGTTAAAAGCTCTTTTACCTTACCAGCCCTGAACAGGGCCCTTTGCGGGGCATGCCCCAAGAAGTTCAGCTCTTTTGCCTGTAAAAAAAAAAACATAATTTATGCTTACCTGATAAATTCCTTTCTTCTGTTGTGTGATCAGTCCACGGGTCATCATTACTTCTGGGATATAACTCCTCCCCAACAGGAAATGCAAGAGGATTCACCCAGCAGAGCTGATATAGCTCCTCCCCTCTACGTCAGTCCCAGTCATTCGACCAAGAATCAACGAGAAAGGAGTAACCAAGGGTGAAGTGGTGACTGGAGTATAATTTAAAAGATATTTACCTGCCTTAAAGACAGGGCGGGCCGTGGACTGATCACACAACAGAAGAAAGGAATTTATCAGGTAAGCATAAATTATGTTTTCTTCTGTTATGTGTGATCAGTCCACGGGTCATCATTACTTCTGGGATACCAATACCAAAGCAAAAGTACACGGATGACGGGAGGGATAGGCAGGCTCATTATACAGAAGGAACCACTGCCTGAAGAACCTTTCTCCCAAAAATAGCCTCCGAAGAAGCAAAAATGTCAAATTTGTAAAATTTTGAAAAAGTATGAAGCGAAGACCAAGTTGCAGCCTTGCAAATCTGTTCAACAGAGGCCTCATTCTTAAAGGCCCAAGTGGAAGCCACAGCTCTAGTGGAGTGAGCTGTAATTCTTTCAGGAGGCTGCTGTCCAGCAGTCTCATAGGCTAAACGTATTATGCTACGAAGCCAAAACGAGAGAGAGGTAGCAGAAGCTTTTTGACCTCTCCTCTGTCCAGAATAAACGACAAACAGGGAAGAAGTTTGGCGAAAATCTTTAGTTGCCTGCAAGTAGAACTTGAGGGCACGAACTACATCCAGATTGTGTAGAAGACGTTCCTTCTTTGAAGAAGGATTTGGACACAAGGATGGAACGACAATCTCTTGATTGATATTCCTGTTAGTGACTACCTTAGGTAAGAACCCAGGTTTAGTACGCAGAACTACCTTGTCTGAGTGAAAAATCAGATAAGGAGAATCACAATGTAATGCTGATAACTCAGAGACTCTTCGAGCCGAGGAAATAGCCATTAAAAATAGAACTTTCCAAGATAACAATTTTATATCAATGGAATGAAGGGGTTCAAACGGAACACCTTGTAAAACGTTAAGAACTAAGTTTAAACTCCATGGCGGAGCAACGGCTTTAAACACAGGCTTGATCCTAGCTAAAGCCTGACAAAAGGCCTGGACGTCTGGATTTTCTGACAGACGCCTGTGTAACAAGATGGACAGAGCTGAAATCTGTCCCTTTAATGAACTAGCTGATAAACCCTTTTCTAAACCTTCTTGTAGAAAAGACAATATCCTAGGGATCCTAACCTTACTCCAAGAGTAACGTTTGGATTCGCACCAGTATAGGTATTTGCGCCATATTTTATGGTAAATCTTTCTGGTAACAGGCTTCCTAGCCTGAATCAGGGTATCAATAACCGACTCAGAAAAACCACGCTTTGATAAAATCAAGCGTTCAATTTCCAAGCAGTCAGTTTCAGAGAAGTTAGATTTTGATGTTTGAATGGACCCTGTATCAGAAGGTCCTGTCTTAGAGGTAGAGACCAAGGTGGACAGGATGACATGTCCACTAGATCTGCATACCAAGTCCTGCGTGGCCATGCAGGCGCTATTAGAATCACTGATGCTCTCTCCTGTTTGATTTTCGCAATCAATCGAGGAAGCAGCGGGAAGGGTGGAAACACATAAGCCATCCCGAAGTTCCAAGGTGCTGTCAAAGCATCTATCAGAACCGCTCCCGGATCCCTGGATCTGGACCCGTAGTGAGGAAGTTTGGCGTTCTGGCGAGACGCCATGAGATCTATCTCTGGTTTGCCCCAACGTCGAAGTATTTGGGCAAAGATCTCCGGATGAAGTTCCCACTCTCCCGGATGAAAAGTCTGGCGACTCAAGAAATCCGCCTCCCAGTTCTCCACTCCCGGGATGTGGATTGCTGACAGGTGGCAAGAGTGAGACTCTGCCCAGCGAATTATCTTTGATACTTCCATCATTGCTAGGGAGCTTCTTGTCCCTCCCTGATGGTTGATGTAAGCTACAGTCGTGATATTGTCCGACTGAAACCTGATGAACCCCTGAGTTGTTAATTGGGGCCAAGCCAGAAGGGCATTGAGAACTGTCCTCAATTCCAGAATGTTTATTGGAAGGAGACTCTCCTCCTGATTCCATAATCCCTGAGCCTTCAGAGAATTCCAGACAGCGCCCCAACCTAGCAGGCTGGCGTCTGTTGTTACGATTGTCCAGTCTGGCCTGCTGAATGGCATCCCCCTGGACAGGTGTGGCCGATAAAGCCACCATAGAAGAGAATTTCTGGTCTCTTGATTTAGATTCAGAGTAGGGGACAAATCTGAGTAATCCCCATTCCACTGACTTAGCATGCACAATTGCAGCGGTCTGAGATGTAGGCGTGCAAAAGGTACTATGTCCATTGCCGCTACCATTAAGCCGATCACCTCCATGCATTGAGCTACTGACGGGTGTTGAATGGAATGAAGGACACGGCATGCATCTTGAAGCTTTGTTAACCTGTCTTCTGTCAGGTAAATCTTCATTTCTACAGAATCTATAAGAGTCCCCAAGAATGGAACTCTTGTGAGAGGAAAAAGAGAACTCTTCTTTTCGTTCACTTTCCAACCATGCGACCTTAGAAATGCCAGAACTAACTCTGTATGAGACTTGGCAGTTTGAAAGCTTGAAGCTTGTATTAGAATGTCGTCTAGGTACGGAGCTACCGAAATCCCTCGCGGTCTTAGTACCGCCAGAAGGGCACCCAGAACCTTTGTGAAGATTCTTGGGGCCGTAGCCAATCCGAATGGAAGAGCTACAAACTGGTAGTGCCTGTCTAGGAAGGCAAACCGTAGATACCGTTGATGATCTTTGTGAATCGGTATGTGAAGGTAAGCATCCTTTAAATCCACTGTGGTCATGTACTGACCCCTTTGGATCATAGGTAAGATTGTCCGAATAGTTTCCATTTTGAACGATGGAACTCTTAGGAATTTGTTTAGAATCTTTAAATCTAAGATTGGCCTGAAAGTTCCCTCTTTTTTGGGAACCACAAACAGGTTTGAGTAGAACCCTTGTCCTTGTTCCGACCGCGGAACCGGATGGATCACTCCCATTAATAACAGATCTTGTACACAGCGTAGAAACGCTTCTTTCTTTATCTGGTTTGTTGACAACCTTGACAGATGAAATCTCCCTCTTGGGGGAGATAATTTGAAGTCTAGAAGGTATCCCTGAGATATGATCTCTAGCGCCCAGGGATCCTGAACATCTCTTGCCCAGGCCTGGGCGAAGAGAGAAAGTCTGCCCCCCACTAGATCCGGTCCCGGATCGGGGGCTCTCGGTTCATGCTGTCTTTGGGGCAGCAGCAGGTTTCCTGGCCTGTTTGCCCTTATTCCAGGACTGGTTAGGTTTCCAGCCTTGCCTGTAACGAGCAACAGCTCCTTCCTGTTTTGGTGCAGTGGAGGTTGACGCTGCTCCTGTTTTGAAATTCCGAAAAGGACGAAAATTAGACTGTCTAGCCTTAGCTTTGGCTTTGTCTTGAGGTAGGGCGTGGCCCTTACCTCCTGTAATGTCAGCGATAATTTCTTTCAAACCGGGCCCAAATAAAGACTGCCCCTTGAAAGGTATATTAAGTAATTTGGACTTAGAAGTAACATCAGCTGACCAGGATTTTAGCCACAGTGCTCTACGTGCCTGTATGGCGAATCCTGAGTTCTTAGCCGTAAGTTTGGTTAAATGTACTACGGCCTCCGAAATGAATGAATTAGCTAGTTTAAGGACTCTAAGCCTGTCCATAATGTCGTCTAGCGTAGATGAACTAAGGTTCTCTTCCAGAGACTCAATCCAAAATGCTGCCGCAGCCGTAATCGGCGCGATACATGCAAGGGGTTGCAATATAAAACCTTGTTGAACAAACATTTTCTTAAGGTAACCCTCTAATTTTTTATCCATTGGATCTGAAAAAGCACAGCTATCCTCCACCGGGATAGTGGTACGTTTAGCTAAAGTAGAAACTGCTCCCTCCACCTTAGGGACCGTTTGCCACAAGTCCCGAGTGGTGGCGTCTATTGGAAACATCTTTCTAAATATTGGAGGGGGTGAGAACGGCACACCGGGTCTATCCCACTCCTTAGTAACAATTTCAGTTAATCTCTTAGGTATAGGAAAAACGTCAGTACTCGCCGGTACCGCAAAGTATTTATCCAACCTACACAGTTTCTCTGGTATTGCAACGGTGTTACAATCATTGAGAGCTGCTAAGACCTCCCCTAGTAATACACGGAGGTTCTCCAATTTAAATTTAAAATTTGAAATATCTGAATCCAATCTGTTTGGATCAGAACCGTCACCCACAGAATGAAGCTCTCCGTCCTCATGCTCTGCAAGCTGTGACGCAGTATCAGACATGGCCCTAGTATTGTCAGCGCACTCTGTTCTCACCCCAGAGTGATCACGCTTGCCTCTTAGTTCTGGTAATTTAGACAAAACTTCAGTCATAACAGTAGCCATATCATGTAATGTTATCTGTAATGGCCGCCCAGATGTATTAGGCGCCAAAATCTCACGCACCTCCCGGGCGGGAGATGCAGGTACTGCCGCGTGAGGCGAGTTAGTCGGCATAACTCTCCCCTCGCAGTTTGGTGAAATTTGTTCACATTGTACAGATTGACTTTTATTTAAAGTAGCATCAATACAGTTAGTACATAAATTTCTATTGGGCTCCACCTTGGCATTGGAACAAATGACACAGATATCTTCCTCTGAGTCAGACATGTTTAACACACTAGCAATAACTTGCAACCTGGTTATAATCTTTTTTAGCAAAAACGTACTGTGCCTCAAAGAGGTACTTAAACGATTAAATGACAGTTGAGATAATGAACTGAAAAAAAACAGTTATTCAACTTTAAAATAACACAACTTTTAGCAAAGGTTTGTTCCCATTAGTAAATAACAATAACTAAATTTGACATAAAAAATTATAGAGTAACGTTTTTATTCACAGTCAATATAAAATTCTCACAGCTCTGCTGAGAGAATGTACCTCCCTTCAAAGAAGTTTGAAGACCCCTGAGATCTGTCAGTGAACCGGATCATGCAGGAAATATAATAGTAGCTGACTGGAAATTTTTGATGCGTAGCAAAGAGCGCCAAAAACGGCCCCTCCCTCTCACACACAGCAGTGAGGAGAAACGAAACTGTCACAATTTAAAGCAGACAACTGCCAAGTGGAAAATAATGCCCAAACATTTATTCACTCAGTACCTCAGCAATGTAAACGATTCTACATTCCAGCAAAAACGTTTAACATGATAATATTTATTAAAAGGATTAGTGACCTTTAACAGAGTAGTTCCGGTGAAATACCATTCCCAGAATACTGAAGTGTATACATACATGTCATTATAACGGTATAGCAGGATTTTCTCATCAATTCCATTCAGAAAATAAAAACTGCTACATACCTCAATGCAGATTCATCTGCCCGCTGTCCCCTGATCTGAAGCTTTTACCTCCCTCAGATGGCCGAGAACAGCAATATGATCTTAACTACTCCGGTTAAAATCATAGTAAAAAACTCTGGTAGATTCTTCTTCAAACTCTGCCAGAGAAGTAATAACACGCTCCGGTGCTATTGTAAAATAACAAACTTTTGATTGAAGTCATAAAAACTAAGTATAATCACCATAGTCCTCTCACACATCCTATCTAGTCGTTGGGTGCAAGAGAATGACTGGGACTGACGTAGAGGGGAGGAGCTATATCAGCTCTGCTGGGTGAATCCTCTTGCATTTCCTGTTGGGGAGGAGTTATATCCCAGAAGTAATGATGACCCGTGGACTGATCACACATAACAGAAGAAACATACAATACCCCCCCCCAACATTAAAACCCACCACCCACATACCCCTAATCTAACCCAAACCCCCCTTAAATAAACCTAACACTAAGCCCCTGAAGATCATCCTACCTTGTCTTCACCTCACCAGGTATCACCGATCCGTCCTGGCTCCAAAATCTTCATCCAACCCAAGCGGGGGTTGGCGATCCATCATCCGGTGCCTGAAGAGGTCCAGAAGAGGCTCCAAAGTCTTCATCCTATCCGGGAAGAAGAGGCGATCCGGACCGGCAACCATCTTGATCCAAGCGGCATCTTCTATCTTCATCCGATGACGACCGGCTCCATCCTGAAGACCTCCACCGCGGACCCATCTTCTTCCGGTGACGTCCAACTGCAGAATGACGGTTCCTTTAAGGGACGTCATCCAAGATGGCGTCCCTCGAATTCCGATTGGCTGATAGAATACTATCAGCCAATCGGAATTAAGGTAGGAATATTCTGATTGGCTGATGGAATCAGCCAATCAGAATCAAGTTCAATCCGATTGGCTGATCCAATCAGCCAATCAGATTGAGCTCGCATTCTATTGGCTGTTCCGATCAGCCAATAGAATGCGAGCTCAATCTGATTGGCTGATTGGATCAGCCAATCGGATTGAACTTGATTCTGATTGGCTGATTCCATCAGCCAATCAGAATATTCCTACCTTAATTCCGATTGGCTGATAGTATTCTATCAGCCAATCGGAAATTCGAGGGACGCCATCTTGGATGACGTCCCTTAAAGGAACCGTCATTCTGCAGTTGGACGTCACCGGAAGAAGATGGGTCCACGGTGGAGGTCTTCAGGATGGAGCCGGTCGTCATCGGATGAAGATAGAAGATGCCGCTTGGATCAAGATGGTTGCCGGTCCGGATCGCCTCTTCTTCCCGGATAGGATGAAGACTTTGGAGCCTCTTCTGGACCTCTTCAGGCACCGGATGATGGATCGCCAACCCCCGCTTGGGTTGGATGAAGATTTTGGAGCCAGGACGGATCGGTGATACCTGGTGAGGTGAAGACAAGGTAGGATGATCTTCAGGGGCTTAGTGTTAGGTTTATTTAAGGGGGGTTTGGGTTAGATTAGGGGTATGTGGGTGGTGGGTTTTAATGTTGGGGGGGGGTATTGTATGTTTTTTTTTTACAGGCAAAAGAGCTGAACTTCTTGGGGCATGCCCCGCAAAGGGCCCTGTTCAGGGCTGGTAAGGTAAAAGAGCTTTTAACTTTAGTAATTTAGAATAGGGTAGGGCATTTTTTATTTTGGGGGGCTTTGTTGTTTTATTAGGGGGCTTAGAGTAGGTGTAATTAGTTTAAAATTGCTGTAATTTTTTTCTTATGTTTGTAGATATTTTTTGTAACTTAGTTCTTTTTTATTTTTTGTACTTTAGCAAGTTTATTTAATTGTATTTATTTGTAGGAATTGTATTTAATTAATTTTTTGATAGTTTAGTGTTAGGTTAATTGTAGGTAGTTTATTTAATTAATTTATTGATAGTTTAGTGTTAGGTTAATTGTAGTTAATTGTAGGTAGTTTATTTAATTAATTTATTGATAGTATAGTGTTAGTTTTAATTGTAACTTAGGTTAGGATTTATTTTACAGGTAAATTTGTAATTATTTTAACTATTTTAGCTATTAAATAATTCTTAACTATTTAATAGCTATTGTACCTGGTTAAAATAAATACAAAGTTACCTGTAAAATAAATATAAATCCTAAAATAGCTATAATATAAATATAATTTATATTGTAGCTATATTAGGATTTATTTTACAGGTAAGTATTTAGCTTTAAATAGGAATAATTTATTTAATAAGAGTTAATTTATTTCGTTAGATTTAAATTATATTTAACTTAGGGGGGTGTTAGTGTTAGGGTTAGACTTAGCTTTAGGGGTTAATACATTTATTAGAATAGCGGTGAGCTCCGGTCGGCAGATTAGGGGTTAATAATTGAAGTTAGGTGTTGGCGATGTTAGGGAGGGCAGATTAGGGGTTAATACTATTTAATATAGGGTTAGTGAGGCGGATTAGGGGTTAATAACTTTATTATAGTAGCGCTCAGGTCCGGTCGGCAGATTAGGGGTTAATAAGTGTAGGCAGGTGGAGGCGACGTTGTGGGGGGCAGATTAGGGGTTAATAAATATAATATAGGGGTCGGTGGTGTTAGGGGCAGCAGATTAGGGGTACATAAGGATAACGTAGTTGGCGGCGCTTTGCGGTCGGCAGATTAGGGGTTAATTATTGTAGGTATGTGGAGGCGACGTTGTGGGGGGCAGATTAGGGGTTAATAAATATAATATAGGGGTCGGCGATGTTAGGGAACCAGATTAGGGGTATATAGGGATAATGTAAGTAGCGGCGGTTTACGGAGCGGAAGATTAGGGGTTAATAATAATATAAAGGGGTCAGCGATAGCGGGGGCGGCAGATTAGGGGTTAATAAGTGTAAGGTTAGGGGTGTTTAGACTCGGGGTACATGTTAGAGTGTTAGGTGCAGACATAGGAAGAGTTTCCCCATAGCAAACAATGGGGCTGCGTTAGGAGCTGAACGCGGCTTTTTTGCAGGTGTTAGGTTTTTTTTCAGCTCAAACAGCCCCATTGTTTCCTATGGGGGAATCGTGCACGAGCACGTTTTTGAGGCTGGCCGCGTCCGTAAGCAACTCTGGTATCGAGAGTTGAAGCTGCGTTAAAAATGCTCTACGCTCCTTTTTTGGAGCCTAACGCAGCCTTTATGTGGACTCTCAATACCAGAGTTATTTTTATGGTGCGGCCAGAAAAAAGCCGGCGTTAGTTTTTCGGGTCGTTACCGACAAAACTCCAAATCTAGCCGATAATGAATAAAACATAATAAAAAAACGTACTACATAGTAAATGAAAAAAAAATAAAAATTAATATAAAATTCATATATAAACATAGTTCACTAAGGTGAAGCATAATTAATAGAATATGCAGCTTAGTATTATATTTTGTACATAAGGCAAATAAGTTTTTTGCTGTAGACTTAAATATAGCTAGTTTAATCAACTTGCTACGTAAATTAGGCATCGGTATCTCTATAATCATATATATTGGGCTCTAATCAAGTACATTAAAAGGTCCAAGATACATATCATGAAATGCCCATTTACTATTATTTTGCTATTCCATACAATAATTAAATCCAAAAGACAGAATGTCTTAATGCAACTTAAGAGAGTATATCTGTAACAAGATAGAGGATTATAGATTATCTGTACTCTTGGAACAAGTATGGAAAGGTTAAGGAATTTTTAATACTTTATTTGGTAAAGAGATCTACATCCATGTTCTTATTCATACCATCTGGGGATCTGGTTTGTAATTTTTCTATTCAAAAGATTTCCTTCCTAAGAAGTATTTTTTTCTCTATCACCCCCCCCCCCCCCGGGTGTTTTTTTGACACAGTCAATCCCAATACATGAAAAATACCTAGTGCCTGGTCCAAGTAATCTAAATTTTTTTGCGACAGGAGTCCTAGGGTGTTTCTCATCAAGGGATAACAAGTGTTCATTAATTCTATCCTTGAGGAGGTGGGTCATAATACCAACATATTGTTGGGAATAAAATAAACAGTTATCCAAAAAAATGACATATTGTGAAGTGCAATCAATTCTATCTCTAATATGGAATGTTTGTCCTGTGGTATGTGAAGTAAACATATCAGTTACTGTGATATAGTTACAACTTTTACAAGGGACATGGCCACACTTTAAGCAGCCTGTTTTGCAATTCAGCCAATTGGTTTTGGGAGAAGGCTTTCTAGCAAAGTTTTTTCTAGTAAAATCTCTTAAGGTGGGAGCCATTCTTGCTATACATTTGACCCTATTAGAAATTATTTCAGTCAGTGTATCATCTCCCTTCAGGATCATTAAATTTCTTGTTATTATACTGTAGACTTGTTGGTACTGTCTGCTAAACTGAGTGATAAATAAAATGTTATTCGCTAGGTCATTAGTTTTGGTATTCCTAGAGATTGCCTTACTTTTACTTCTGGTAAACAGGTCCTGTGTGTCTATTTGAGCAACCTCTATTTCTTTTTTTTGAGAGATGCTAAGTGGTATCCTCTCTCAACTAGCCTAGAGGTTAACTCCAAGCTTGTTCTTGATACTTTGCTACATTGGTACAATTTCTTCATAACCATAAGTATTGTGCTTTGGGGATTCCCTTCTTCAAATGTGATATTTGACAAGAATCAGGTCTTAATATGGTGTTACGTGCTAGTGGTTTATGATAAGTGGATTTCACTATTCTGTTGTCCTTGGTTTACAATTTTAGATATAAAAAGTCTATGGTATTACTGTTGTGTTGAGCTGTAAAAGTTCAATTAAATTCATTGTCATTCCTAAAGTCAATAAATGCTTCTACTATGTGTATGTCCTCTCTTTGCCAGATAATTATTAGGTCATTGATACAACTGCCATATAGAATCATATTCTTTCTATAGGGAAAACCATCTGAAAAGATGCGGTTGAGTTCTTGCCAACCCATGTAAATGTTTGCATATGCAAACATATGGACAAGTTTTGTCCCCATTGTCATACCGCATCTTTGCAGAAAGTATTCTCCTTAATACATGAAAAAGTTATGTAAAATTAACTTAACTTGAATTATGAACAGGATATAATCATCGCTATAATTGGAATGTCTATGTAGCATGTGATTGATGGATTCAAGCCCTAGTCTAGGTGGAATGTTAGAATATAATGCAGTTACATCGATTGTGACCCAAGTATAGGTGTCCATCCAGGTAATATCTCTAAGTTGTGTAATTAAATGGGCACTATCTTTTATGTATCCTGGTAATGCAAGCATGATTGGTTGCAGTATGTGGTCAAGCCAACCTACAGTCTCTCACACAGTGAGTCATTACTAGCCACTATGGGCCGGCCTGGTGGTTTGGTCAGGCCTTTGTGGATTTTTGGTACTATGCGAAAGTATGGGGTAGTGGGCACATCCACATAAAAGTTATCGGTCAGGTCTTTGTCAATAAATTTGTGTTCAACTGCAAGATCCAATAGATGTGAAAGTTTATTCTTGAAGGAGATTGTAGGGTTGAATGTTAATTTTGTATATAGTTCAGTATCATTAAGCTGTGAATATATTTCAGAAATATAATCATTTTTATTCAACAAAACAACTGTTCCTCCCTTATCAGCTTGGGTTATGACAATGTTGTAATTTAATTAGTGCCTTTCTTTGTTTCTTAGTTAAATTGTCTTTAAGAATTTCTAGGGGAATGGATTTTACTGTTCTATGTAGATCAGTGAGTTCCTTCTCAACTACTCTCTGGTATAAGTCTAATAGATAGTGTCTAGAGTTTACCGGATAGAAATGGGAAGTGGATTTAAAAGAAAATAAAGTGCGTTTATCAACCTGTGAGTCAGTATGTCTAATTGTTTCGTGTTCCAAAGTGATAAGATTAGTGAGGTGAGTCAGGTCAGTGTATTTAAAACCCACTGAAACAGGGGCTGCAAGTTCTCACTCCCACTCCCTGGGTTCTGTATCCAACTTGTGCAAAAAATGTTTTCTCAGGACTATTTTACGAACAAATTTATTGGTATCAAACAAAGTGTTAACTAAATCAAAATTGTGTGTGGGTGCATATGACAATTCAAGGTCTATATTAGACAGTTCATACTCAGAGAGATTGATTAACCCTATTCGTCCTATCATTATATTTCGCCCAGTGGGTTCACAGTGTTAGACTATTTTGTGATTCCTCTCTTTTCTCATTTGAGGACCCATTGAAGATTCAAGACATCAAAAAGTTCCATCAGGAATGGATATATGCTTCCATTATTATTGAACTTTTGTTTAACTTTGTCTCACATTTATTTTATTATTATTTTATTATTGTAATTTTTGTACATTTATTTTATAGATATATATTATACCAAAATATCCTTTTATATATATATATATATATATATATATATATATATATATATATATATATATATATATAAATATGAATTTATGCATCAATAGAACATATTCTTCTTTGTGTAGCACATTAGAATTTGAAATATTAATATTTTCATGCTGGGTTAGCACAGTTGAAAATATGCGATTGGGTTAGCGTGAGAGTGTAATTTTAGAGTTTTTTTCCACTTTTTTTGGTCCATTGACTTTTATGGGGAAATACATTATTGCACATGTGATATTCGAAGTTTGGCTTTTTGCGCGCATCGGGTTAGTGCACAAGCAAAACCTGTTTACTTTCAACTTGTAATATGAGCGTAACCCAATGCGTGCAAAAAGCTTATGTCTAGCATGCTAGAGAAAGCGCTAAATAGCGCTCCACTTATAATCTAGCCACGAGTGTACAAATTCTATTCAGATAGTGGAGTTTTGTTTTTATTTATTTCTGTACCAATTTAAGTTATATTTGACTGCATAATAGCAACTCCACAAAGTTAATACTAGGTTTTAAAAAGCACTAAATAAAAATTGATTGTACACTAATGTAAAACTTATGCTACAACGAGCTATATTTGCCTGATGAGGATACTACTACAACATTGCAACATTCATTAACAGTGCACACTTTATATGTATTAAGATTATTTATTTATTTTAGTTTTGTTCATGTATAAAAGTTGCTGAAGATTTGAGAATTTTACATATAAAGAAAAAATTATATATGTTATCCTTTTTAACTTCATGGCAGCTGGGGCAATCAGTTTTCTAATACAAAGATTATTCAATCCTGGTTAAACAATGTTTCTGATTATTTCTAATGAAGTAGTTTCCCCACAGGAAAGCTCATTGTATCAAGTTAATTTCCTTTTTCAAACTCTTATTACCATTGTTTTCAAAATAGTAACAACATGAGTTGAAAGATAAAATGAGTTGTTCAAAATTAGATCATATCTTTCAATTTCCATTTCTATTGCACAGTAAAATTAAGTAGCAATTACTTATTTCACATAAACAATAAAAAATTTAATTTGCTTGCTGTACACAGAATTTAAAAATGGGCATAAAATATTTTACATTTTACTGATATGTGTGCAAAATTAAATATCATTTTTAACTGAGAAACTTTTTTTGAATAAAAAGATAAATAATCCCATTATTACTAGTGATGTCCCAAATAGTTCGCCGGTGAATAGTTCCCGGCGAACATAGCTTGTTCGCGTTCGCTATGGCGGGTGAAAATATGCGATGTTCGATCCGTCCCCTATTCGTCATCATTGAGTAAACTTTGACCCTGTATCTCACAGTCTGTAGACACATTTCAGCCAATCAGCAGCAGACCCTCCCTCCCAGACCATCCCAGCTCCTGGACAGCAGCCATTTTAGATTAATTCGGAAGCTGCTTTCTTAGTGAGAGGAGGGACAGTGTAGCTGCTGCTGATTTAATAGGGAAATTGATAGCTAGGCTAGTGTATTCAGTGTCCACTACAGTCCTGAAGGACTCATCTGATCTCTGCTGTAAGGACAGCACCCCAAAAAGCCCTTTTTAGGGCTGCTTTTTTTTCCCTGTGCAATCTAATTGCAGTTGCCTGCCTGTCAGCGTGTGTGCCAGGCTCACAGTGTATACTGTGCCCACTTGCCCGTTGCCACCACTCATATCTGGTGTAACAATAGTGTAAATGAAAAAAAAAAAAAAACGTTTTTGACTGTGAAACATCAGTTTGCTAGAGTAATCTAATTGCAGTTGCCTGCCTGCCTGCCAGCGTGTGTGCCAGGCCCACTTGCCCACAGTGCCACCACTCATATCTGTTGTAACAGTAGTGTAAATTTAAAAAAAAAAAACTTTTTGACTGTGAAACATCAGTCTGCTAGTGTAATCTAATTGCAGTTGCCTGCCTGCCAGCGTGTGTGCCAGGCCCACTTGCCCACAGTGCCACCACTCATATCTGTTGTAACAGTAGTGTAAATTTAAAAAAAAAAAACTTTTTGACTGTGAAACATCAGTCTGCTAGTGTAATCTAATTGCAGTTGCCTGCCTGCCAGCGTGTGTGCCAGGCTCACTTGCCCACAGTGCCACCACTCATATCTGTTGTAACAGTAGTGTAAATTAAAAAAAACAAACTTTTTGACTGTGAAAAATCAGTCTGCTAGTGTAATCTAATTGCAGTTGCCTGCCTGCCAGCATGTGTGCCAGGCCCACTTGCCCACAGTGCCACCACTCATATCTGTTGTAACAGTAGTGTAAATTTAAAAAAAAATATTTTGATTGTGAAACATCAGTCTGCTAGTTTAATCTAATTGCAGTTGCCTGCCTGCCTGCCAGCGTGTGTGCCAGGCCCACTTGCCCACAGTGCCACCACTCGTATCTGTTGTAACAGTAGTGTAAATTTTAAAAAATAAACTTTTTTGACTGTGAAACATCAGTCTGCTAGTGTAATCTAATTGCAGTTACCTGCCTGCCAGCATGTGTGCCAGGCCCACTTGCCCACAGTGCCACCACTCATATCTGTTGTAACAGTAGTGAAATTTAAAAAATAAAAACTTTTTTGACTGTGAAACATCAGTCTGCTAGTGTAATCTAATTGCAGTTGCCTGCCTGCCAGCGTGTGTGCCATTCTCACAGCGTATACTGTGCCCATTTGCCCAGTGCCACCACTCATATCTTGTTTAATAGTAGTGTAAGTGTAAATTTAAAAAAAATAAACTTTTTGGACTGTGAAACATCAGTCTGCTTTTTTGTGTCAGGCTCACAGTGTATACTGTGCTCACTTGCCCAGTGGCACCACTCATATTTTGTTTAATAGTATTGTAAGTGTACATTTAAAAAAAAAATGACAGGCAGAGGCAGGCCACCCCGCAGGTGCCGTCGTGGTCGTGGTGCTGTTATTCCCTTAGGCCCTAGAATAATGGCCAGTGTTCAGAGGCCAAGTACCATAAACTCGAAAAGTTTGGAGGAGGACCTAGTTGACTTTTTAACACAGGACACCCAAACGTCTATAGCTTCAGCTCCGAACCTTGACGCACCATCCTCCTCCAGCTTATCTACAGGCACCTCTCAAGTTACCACTCGCCCGCCTGCCGCCACCACCAACGCTAGCACCACAGCTGCTTCACTTGATCTGGCAGAGGAGTTATTAACACAACATTTGGAAGAAATGAGTGATGCACAACCATCATAGACAGAGGACACAACCATCATAGACAGAGGATGTAGATAACAGTGATATGTCTCAGTCAGGCAGCATTACAGACATGGACGCACGGTGTGATGATGATGATGTTGTACCCGCTGCTGCTTCCTTTGTTGATTTGTCAGATACAAGTGAAGCGGTTGATGATGACGATGCATCAGTGGATGTCACGTGGGTGCCGGCTAGAAGAGAAGAAGAACAGAGGGAAAGTTCAGATGGGGAGACAGAGAGAAGGAGGAGGAGGAGACGAGTTGGAAGCAGGGGGAGGTTGTCGCAAGGAGCTAGTGGCACAGTCAGACAGCATGCATCGGCATCCGGGGTCAGCCAGACAGCTCGCCAATCAATGCATGCTGTTGCCACCACCAGAATGCCGTCATCACAGAGCTCAGCAGTGTGGCATTTTTTTTGTGTGTCTGCCTCTGACAACAGTGATGCCATTTGCATCCTGTGCCAAAAGAAACTGAGTCGTGGGAAGTCCAATACCCACCTAGGTACAACTGCTTTGCGAAAGCACATGATCGCACATCACAACCGCCTATGGGATTAACATATGAGTAGAAGCAGCACACAAACTCAAAGCCGCCATCCTCCTCCTGGTCCAGCATCTTCAGCCATGTCAACCACTGCTGTCCTCTTTGCCCCCTCTCAACCATCCGCCACTCTGTCTCTCTTCCGGAGCATTTCCTGCTCATCTGCCCACAGTCAGGTGTCTGTCAAGGACATGTTTGAGCGTAAGAAGCCAATGTCACAAAGTTACCCCCTTGCCCGGCGTCTGACAGCTGGCTTGTCTGAACTCTTAGCCCGCCAGCTTTTACCATACAAGCTGGTGGAGTCTGAGGCGTTCAAAAAATGTGTAGCTATTGGGACACCGCAGTGGAAGATACCCGGACGAAATTTCTTTTCACAAAAGGCAATCCCCAACCTGTACTCGATTGTGCGAAAGGAAGTAATGGCATGTCTGGCACACAGTGTTGGGGCAAGGGTACATCTGACCACTGATAGCTGGTCTGCAAAGCATGGTCAGGGTAGGTATATCACCTACACTGCGCATTGGGTAAACCTGCTGATGTCTGGCAACCATGGAATGCATGGCTCTGCAGAGTTGGTGACACCGCCACGACTTGAAGGCAGGCCTGCTGCCACCTCCTCTACTCCTCCTACTCCATCCTCTTCCATAACCTAATAGGCTGAGTCCTCTTCTTCTGCTGCTGTGTCTTGCTCCACATCAACGGCACCCACCCAGCTCCCCAGGTACTATTCCACATCCCGGATACGGCAGTGTCACGCCGTCTTGGGGTTGACTTGCCTGAAAGCAGAGAGCACTCCTGTTCGCCCTGAACGCACAGGTGGATCAGTGGCTGACTCCACACCAACTGGAGATCGGCAAAGTGGTTTCTGACAACGGAAGTAATTTGGTGGCGGCATTGAAATTGGGCAAGTTGACACATGTGCCGTGCATGGCACATGTGTGTAATCTGATCGTACAATGCTTTGTGCATAAGTACCCAGGCTTACAGGACGTGCTGAAGCAGGCCAGGAAGGTGTGTGGCCTTTTCAGGCGTTCCTACACGGCCATAGCGCACTTTTCTGATATCCAGCGGTGAAGCAACATGCCAGTGATGCGCTTGATTTGCGACAGCCCGACACGTTGGAATTCAACACTCCTAATGTTCCACCGCCTGCTCCAACAAGAAAAAGCTGTTAACAAGTATTTGTATGACCGGGGTGCTAGGATAGCCTCTGGGGAGCTGGGAATTTTTTTGCCACGTTACTGGGTGCTCATGCGCAATGCCTGTAGGCTCATGCATCCTTTTGAGGAGGTGACAAACCTAGTCAGTCGCATGGAAGGCACCATCAGTGACATCATACCATTTGTTTTCTTCCTGGAGCGTGCCCTGCGAAGAGTGCTGGATCAGGCCGTAGATGAGTGTGAAGAGGAAGAGTTGTGGTCACCATCATCACCAGAAACAGCCTTATCAGCATCGCTTGCTGGACCTGCGGCAATGCTGGAAGAGGATTGTGAGGAAGAGGAGTCAGAGGAGGAATGTGGCTTTGAGGAGGAGGAGGTAGACCAAACACAACAGGCATCCCAGGGTGTTTGTTGTCACCTATCTGGTACCCGTGGTGTTGTACGTGGCTGGGGGGAAGAAGATACCTTCAGTGAGATCACTGAGGACGAGGATTTAAGCACTTTATGCTTATACCGGTTCCTAAAATCCATGCCATATACACGTCCCCTGGCACCGCAACTGCCTCTGGGAACCTTACCATGGGTCTCAGACCGAACGTCTTGTAATTCTCTGTCTGGGAAATTATATATCTATCAAATCTATCTATTTATCTATCAAATCTATCTATCGTATCTATCAAATGTATATTGCATCTATTGATATATCTATCTAATCTATGTATCTATCAAATCTATCTATCTTGTGGTTGTGCAAATGGACTGTTTGCGGTTGTTTGCGGTGCGTTAAACGGGGAGTTTGGTCTGTCACTGTGAAGCAGGCGTAACCCTTACACTACCTGATCGATACAACATCATACCTGATGTTTTAAAGCACGTTATTCCAAACAATTTAGGAATGTTAGGTGATTTATACCCTTTATGGATTAAAACCAGACTCTGCATCAACTATGTAATTTTACGTGGGAGTTTTGCCATGGATCCCCCTCCGGCATGCCACAGTCCAGGTGTTAGTCCCCTTGAAACAACTTTTCCATCACTATTGTGGCCAGAGTCCCTGTGGGTTTTAAAATTCGCCTGCCTATTGAAGTCAATGGCGGTTCGCACGGTTCACCCGTTCGCTAACAGTTGCGGACGTTTGCGTTCGTCGTTCGCGAACGGAAAATTTTAATTTCCCGACATCACTAATTATTACCTATTCTCCAGTGTTGAATAACCAACACAGTTATATGACTATGCTTTTAACCTCTGTGATTACCTTATAACTAAGCCTCTGCAGATTGATCCCTTCTTTAGTTCTTTTGACAAACTTGCATTTTAGCCAAACAGTGCTGACTCATAAATAACTATATGGGAGTGAGCACAATGTTATCTGTATGGCACACATGAACTAGGGCTGTCTAGCATTGGAAACTGTCAAAATGCACAGAGATTAGAGACAGCCTTCAAGGGCTTAGTATTTACCATATGATAATACCTAGGTTTAGCTTTCAACAAATAATACCACAGGAAAAATGCAAATGTGATGATAAAAGTATATTGGAAAGTAGTTTAAAATTGCATGACCTGATCTGAATCATGAAAGTTTAATTTTGACCGGACTGACCCTTTAAGCATCTCATCAGAACTCTTTTTAAGATATTCGTTTTTAAAAGGGTATGTTGACATGCTAATATTAAATAAACAGTATTTATTGGTAACAGGTAACTTGTCCACATTATTGGCCAATCTGACAAACTGATGATCTTGCAAATCTGACTACAAGGCTGTTATGTTTTGTCTTTAAGCTATTTATCTGATTATGATCCTATCTCATCTATAAAATTGCGGAATCAGTCTGTTTGAGTACCTCTTCTGTTTACAAGATACTAATATCAATTGTTTCCGATTATGATATTGTCAAATACTGTTCAAGATTATGAAAATTCAATATTGTTGGCCCTGCCTAACACAGAAAATGAAGTCGCCCATTCATTTCAAACCTACCTCGGCTCCTGCCTGTATTATGTTCTAGTAATTACCATCAAGGTCTGCATATAATAGTAGAATGAACATTCACTTATGACAAGATAATATATACAGAATGAAACAAGTGTCCATGCTCTAAGGCCCCTAGGAAAGCAATTCAAGATAATCCCTTAAACCTAAGCATTTGTATCATCCGGATAAAAGTCAAATGAGGCAAGCAAAAAAGCGGACTTACTGGAGATCTTCACTCCCTGCATTGGTGTCTCCTCTGCTCAGGCTATGCTGCTGAATAGACTCATCTACATCTAGGTTAAGGGGTCATCGGCTCTATTCCAAATCATCACTGGAGAGCCCTGTGGGGAAAGTAGTCAAAAGCAATCCTCAAAAAAGTAGATATCCAGACCAGCTCCTCCAGTTAAAAAACATACTTTATAGTGGTTGTTTAAAAAGAATTTTCACAGCACACTATAAAAAATTGGCTGCAGGTGCACCTACAGGCATAGGTAAAATAAATAGAGGTCAGGTACCCCTCACATCTGACGTGTTTTGGTAGTACCCGTATTCATAGATTGTTTGTCTGATAGGTTCATTTCGACAAGCCCCCTATGCATTGAAAATCGATGTGTTTACATAAGCCTTAGATAAAAGTCAAAACAAAACAGCAAAGATACATTATATGATACATAGTGATACATTAATAATACATTAAGAGTTTAAATCACTTGTTGCAATTGATAATTGGTACGTTCCATGTTTTTACACTTTAAAGCAATAGCACAGAGCAGTATCTCTGAAACAGGGGATTAATTAATTAGCACATGTAAGAATCCTAAAATAGAAGCTAAATAATAATCTAGTGATATGCATCTCATATAGTACTTTTATGCAATACATTTAAAGTTTAGAATCTTAAATTTCAATTTTTAGATTATATATTACACATTTCCATATTATATTTTAAAAAAAGAAGAATCTAAATTTGATGTAGTACATTACAGTATCTCTAAAACAGAGTATTACGCTAATAGATAGATTTAGTTAACAGACAGCAATGACATAGTGCTCTCGAGTGCCTCCTATTGTCTCCCTCTGGTCAAAAGCCCTTGTTTAAAGGAACACTGAACCCACATTTTTTCTTTTGTGATTCAGATAGAGCAAATTTTCTTCATTCTCTTGGTATCTTTATTTGAAAAGCAAGAATGTACATTTAGATGTCTGCCCATTTGACGTTTTGTCACTGTCAACCCTGCATCTTTATGTGTTTCACCCCCTCACATGGTGGTTTACAGAACAAACAATTGCTCATTTGGTCACCAGCTGTTTCTGCTCGGGACATGCAGTTCTTGGCAGCTCCCAAGGGTTACTTAAATATGTGTTTAATTAATTTGCAGGCAACTGTAGTGAGTATGTTTTATTTTAATTATATGCTGTATCAGCTGATCTTCCCATGGAAAAAAAAAAGTTCCTAATTCTCTGTTGTATCAGAGATAGGAGAGGGGTGCAAAAACCAAAGTTCTACACACTCAGTGGTAAACTAAGTATCTAGTTGCACAATAATTAAGTGTACTTCTTAGTATTTTTGATATCAAGTGCATACAAACCAAGGCAACTATATGTCCAAGTACAGTCAGAAAATTGATAAATGGATGCTGACTTACTGCATCCGGTCCTGGGGTGGGATCTAATGAGAGTCCGGCCTTTAGACACAGGATCCTGCTGATCCGTACTCGTAAGGGACCCCTTGTGATCCCACGATCTCTGATTCGTCCGTGGTGTCCGTTAGTGTTCCACTTAGCTCCGTAAGCTGGCCGGAAAGGTCACCGCATAGATGACGCCCTCCTCAGACGCGTGCAGCTTGCTCCATTGGCTGCGGTTACCAAACGTCACTCTCTGGTTTGCCTTGTGATCCAATCCAGATTGGAGGGGGGAGGAGGCACTCCACAGTTTCAGGTGCCTGCGTCTGTGCTCACTTTGGGGGAATCCTCAGTAAATTAAAAGTAAATAAAAACAGGAACACCGGTAGATGTGCAAGTAGCGTTTATTCTCCACAATGTTCGTGCGGAAAAAATATCAGGTATCAGCATGTATAGGTGATACAATGCTGTTTACACATTGACAGCAGCTGGTTGGTCAATAAGAAGAAGAATGTTACAGCTGACGCGTTTCGGCTTCCCAGCCGTAGTCCTAGCTGAATAAAAAGTTAAAAACAAGCGCCCTTTTTCAAGGGCAATCCTTCTTCTTATTGGCCTATCAGTTAAGCCAATCATTACACTGTGACAAATGCAAGCCTCTCATTCATTTATTACAATACACCTCATAAGTTGGCATGCTTGGAAAAATAATATAACAGGGACAATCCTGAGTAAGTCGAACACATGCGATTAAATTTCTTTACTGTAATTAGGTTTCTATCTACAGAACACTTAGGCCTAGATTTAGAGTTTTGCGGCCAAAGGGATGCATTAGCTACGCGTGCTTTTTTTTGGTCGCACCTTTTAAATACCGCTGGTATTTAGAGTTCACAGAATGGCTGCATTAGGCTCCAAAAAAGCAGCGTATAGCATATTTACCGCAACTGCAACTCTTGATACCAGCTGTGCTTACGGACGCGGCCAGCTTCAAAAACGTGCTTGTGCACCATTCCCCCATAGGAAACAATGGGGCAGTTTGAGCTGAAAAAAAACCTAACACCTGCAAAAAAGCAGCGTTCAGCTCCTAACGCGGCCCCATTGTTTCCTAAGGGGAAACACTTCCTAAGTCTGCACCTAACACCCTAACATGTACCCCGAGTCTAAACACCCCTAACCTTACACTTATTAACCCCTAATCTGCTGTCCCCGCTATTGCTGACACCTGCATTTTATTATTAACCCCTAATCTTCCGCTCCGGACACCGTCGCAACCTACATTATCCCTATGAACCCCTAATCTGCTGCCCCTAACACCGCCGACCCCTATATTATATTTATTAACCCCTAATCTGCCCCCACAACGTCGTCGCCAGCTACCTACAATAATTAACCCCTAATCTGCCGACCGCACCTCACCGCTACAATAATAAAGTTATTAACCCCTAATCCGCCTCACTCCCGCCTCAATAACCCTATAAGAAATAGTATTAACCCCTAATCTGCCCTCCCTAACATCGCTGACACCTAACTTCAATTATTAACCCCTAATCTGCCAACCGGATCTCGCCGCTACTATAATAAATGTATTAACCCCTAAAGCTAAGTCTAACCCTAACCCTAACACCCCCCTAAGTTAAATAAAATTTAAATCTAACAAAATAAATTAAATCTTATTAAATAAATTATTCCTATTTAAAGCTAAATACTTACCTGTAAAATAAACCCTAATATAGCTACAATATAAAGAATAATTATATTGTAGCTATTTTAGGATTAATATTTATTTTACAGGCAACTTTGTATTTATTTTAACCAGGTACAATAGCTATTAAATAGTTAATAACTATTTAATAGCTAAAATAGTTAAAATAATTACAAAATTACCTGTAAAATAAATCCTAACCTAAGTTACAATTAAACCTAACACTACACTATCAATAAACTAATTAAATACAACACCTACAAATAACTACAATTAAATAAACTAACTAAAGTACAAAAATAAAAAAGAACTAAGTTACAAAAAATAAAAAAATATTTACAAACATTAGAAAAATATTACAACAAGTTTAAACTAATTACACCTACTCTAAGCCCCCTAATAAAATAACAAAGACCCCCAAAATAAAAAAATGCCCTACCCTATTCTAAATTAAAAAAGTTCAAAGCTCTTTTACCTTACCAGCCCTGAAAAGGGCCATTTGCGGGGCATGCCCCAAATAATTCAGCTCTTTTGCCTGTAAAAAAAAACATACAATACCCCCCAACATTACAACCCACCACCCACATACCCCTAATCTAACCCAAACCCCCCTTAAATAAACCTAACACTAAGCCCCTGAAGATCTTCCTACCTTATCTTCACCATACCAGGTTCACCGATCCGTCCTCCGAAGTCTTCATCCAAGCCCAAGAGGGGGCTGGCGATCCATAATCCGGCTGAAGTCTTCTATCAAGCGGCGGCTGAAGAGGTCCAGAAGAGGCTACAAAGTCTTCATCCTATCCGGGAAGAAGAGTAGATCCGGACCGGCAACCATCTTGATCCAAGCGGCATCTTCTATCTTCATCCGATGACGAACGGCTCCATCTTGAAGACCTCCGACGCGGATCCATACTCTTCTTCCGGCGTCCAAATGAAGAATGAAGGTTCCTTTAAGGGACGTCATCCAAGATGGTGTCCCTCGAATTCCGATTGGCTGATAGGATTCTATCAGCCAATCGGAATTAAGGTAGGAAAATTCTGATTGGCTGATGGAATCAGCCCATCAGATTCAAGTCCAATCCGATTGGCTGATTGGATCAGCCAATCAGATTGAGCTCGCATTCTATTGGCTGTTCCGATCAGCCAATAGAATGCAAGCTCAATCTGATTGGCTGATCCAATCAGCCAATCGGATTGAACTTGAATCAGATTGGCTGATTCCATCAGCCAATCAGAATTTTCCTACCTGAATTCCGATTGGCTGATAGAATCCTATCAGCCAATCGGAATTCGAGGGACGCCATCTTGGATGACGTCCCTTAAAGGAATACACAAACAGAAAGAGCGTGCAGCACCTGTCTAGCGATCACTCAGTCAATCCAGTACTCCCTATTTGAAATTCTGAACAGTGTCAGTGTAGTAAGTGGAAAAGGGACCAAATGTCAATAATCAATACCTGCACTCACGTACATAAACGGCTCTCTGTAAAAACATCCAAATTCACTTCAAATCTGTTCGATATATAATCAAAAGAGACCAATCTATCTCACCTTCACGCTTGGGAGTCCAGGGTCAGTGCCGGTCTTAAGGGCATAGGAGCTTGAATCCTTCGGATCTGTGAGTCTCCAGCTGATCACAGCACCGCGCTCGGTGCCCCTCTTTCGGCATACCCTCCGAATCACTCCGTGCCAGTGGCTCGTCCCTCGATCCAATGGTCTCCTGTGACGTCAGGCCAAAGGCTTGTGCTTGATTGGAGAAATGGAACCGTGAGCCTGTAAGCTCCGTGAGTGCAGGTGTAAATGCCGTAAAAAGTCCCTAAGCCACACCACCTTCCTTGGGTCCATGCTCAACCGATAATCCTCAGATAATTCAAAAAAGAAACAATGTGAGAGCACCGGACTTTTGTATAAAACTTAAGCCTTTATTTTCTTCTTTAAAACTTGAACATGGACAATACCCGGTATAACAGAAACCGGTTACAGAAGACATCTGGTGTGGGTAGTCACATACCCCCTCTGCTATGTCCCTTAAAGGAACCTTTATTCTTCATTTGGACGTCGGAAGAAGAGGATGGATCCGCGTCGGAGGTCTTCAAGATGGAGCCGTTCGTCATCGGATGAAGATAGAAGATGCCGCTTGGATCAAGATGGTTGCCGGTCCGGATCTACTCTTCTTCCCGGATAGGATGAAGACTTTGGAGCCTCTTCTGGACCTCTTCAGCCACCGCTTGATAGAAGACTTCAGCCGGATTATGGATCACCAGCCCCCTCTTGGGCTTGGATGAAGACTTCAGAGGACGGATCGGTGAACCTGGTATGGTGAAGATAAGGTAGGAAGATCTTCAGGGGCTTAGTGTTAGGTTTATTTAAGGGGAGTTTGGGTTAGATTAGGGGTATGTGGGTGGTGGGTTGTAATGCTGGGGGGGGGTATTGTATGTTTTTTTTTTTTTACAGGCAAAAGAGCTGAATTATTTGGGGCATGCCCCGCAAATGGCCCTTTTCAGGGCTGGTAAGGTAAAAGAGCTTTGAACTTTTGTAATTTAGAATAGGGTAGGGCATTTTTTTATTTTGGGGGTCTTTGTTATTTTATTAGGGGGCTTAGAGTAGGTGTAATTAGTTTAAACTTGTTGTAATATTTTTCTAATGTTTGTAAATATTTTTTTTATTTTTTGTAACTTAGTTCTTTTTTATTTTTTGTACTTTAGTTAGTTTATTTAATTGTTGTTATTTGTAGGTATTGTATTTAATTAGTTTATTGATAGTGTAGTGTTAGGTTTAATTGTAACTTAGGTTAGGATTTATTTTACAGGTAATTTTGTAATTATATTAACTAGGTAACTATTAAATAGTTATTAACTATTTAATAGCTATTTTACCTGGTTAAAATAATTACAAAATTACCTGTAAAATAAATATAAATCCTAAAATAGCTACAATATAATTATAATTTATATTGTAGCTATATTAGGGTTTATTTTACAGGTAAGTATTTAGCTTTAAATAGGAATAATTTATTTGATAAGAGTTAATTTATTTCGTTAGATTTAAATTATATTTAACTTAGGGGGGTGTTAGTGTTAGCTTTAGGGGTTAATACATTTATTAGAGTAGCGGTGAGCTCCGGCCGGCAGATTAGGGGTTAATAATTGAAGTTAGGTGTCGGTGATGTTAGGGAGGGCAGATTAGGGGTCAATACTATTTATTATAGGGTTATTGAGGCGGGAGTGAGGCGGATTAGGGGTTAATATCTTTATTATAATAGCGACGCGGTCCGGTCGGCAGATTAGGGGTTAATAAGTGTAGGCAGGTGGAGGCGACGTTGAGGGGGGCAGATTAGGGGTAAATAAATATAATATAGGAGTCGGCGGTGTTAGGGGCAGCAGATTAGGGGTACATAAGTATAACGTAGCTTGCGGCGGCGTGCGGTCGGCAGATTAGGGGTTAAAAATTTAATTAGAGTGGCGGCAATGTGGGGGGCCTCGGTTTAGGGGTACATAGGTAGTATATGGGTGTTAGTGTACTTTAGAGCACAGTAGTTAAGAGCTTTATAAACCGGCGTTAGCCCAGAAAGCTCTTAACTACTGACTTTTTTCTGCGGCTGGAGTTTTGTCGTTAGATTTCTAACGCTCACTTCAGCCATGACTCTAAATACCAGCGTTAGAAAGATCCCATTGAAAAGATAGGATACGCAAATGGCGTAGGGGGATCTGCGGTATGGAAAAGTCGCGGCTGGAAAGTGAGCGTTAGACCCTTTCCTGACTGACTCTAAATACCGGCGGTAGCCCAAAACCAGCGTTAGGAGCCTCTAACGCTGGTTTTGACGGCTAACGCCAAACTCTAAATCTAGGCGTTAGTGTCCCATTAATCCTAACAACCTTAATGCATATAAAGAAAGGGGGAATGAAAGGAAAAAACAGATCGACCTATATGTATACATTGATACTTAATCTCCTTAATAATGGATACTGATAATTAAGGTCTAATCTATTTCACATATCATATGTCCTATTATTATGGTGTACCCTATCATACTAGATAAATGTAGTTTGTATATTAAAAGCTATAGACTATATCTATGGGCTCCATGTACTAAGCTGTCTGCGAGGTCTTCGTGACTATTTTCGTCTAAATTTCTGCGTACGGATCAATAACCGTATGTACTATCCCACGAATCCATTGAAAACCTTATATTAAAAAACGGCGAGCGAACTTGCCCGCAAATCTTGAATTCTCGTCTTTTTTGTAGCTAGAAAATACTCGCTCGACATAAATCTCGCACAAAACAGGAATTACTAAACTATCTATTTCTACGCTCGTGAATTTCTCCGCACCTACCTCGTTAAAAATCCCTCGCCAGCTAATAGGTGGCGAGCACCATAATAAACAATAGGGTCTATCAGATCAACGCCTACAACTGATTTAAAAGAGGTGTACAATTGAATGGTTACTCACTTTTGATCCTGTTAGCCATATGGAGACACTTCTTCAACTTTATATTGTTCGTCTGATGCAAATGAGGGGTAGAAGGCAAATTCGTCAACCTGATGCCCCAAATCCGGTTCGAAGAAGGCGATTACGAGTACAGCGGGTATTCCTTCCTCGGGTTCCTTTAGATGCCCTTTCCGATCGAGAGGTTATTCAAAGGTTCCGTCTGGATCGACATTCAATATTGTCTTTATATTCTCAAATAGCACATTTTCTAGAGCCTGTGACGGCTCGTTCAAGGGCCATTCCCGGAATACTAAAGTTTCTTGCTGCCTTGCACTTTTTTGCCACCAGATCATTTCAGGCAGTGTCCAGCGTCATCATTGGTTTCAGTCAGTCTGCCTTTTCTCGTCATCTTTCCAAAGTTATCGATGCACTCATGCATATATTCCCCGAATATGTTTGTCTACCATCTACCACAGAAGAGTGGCAATCGATAAAGTCGCAATTCTACAGTGTGGCTGGAATGCCAAATGTTCTTGGGGCAATAGACTGTACCCATATTGCAGTTCGACCGCCACGGTTACGGGAGGAGATTTACCGCAACCGAAAGTCCTGCCATTCCTTGAATGTACAGATGGTTTGTGACCCCAAAATGAGAATTATCAGTGTGAGATCAAATTACCCTGGCTCCTGCCATGACGCTTATATCCTGCGGCAGACTGGACTGTACCAAAAATTCGAAAATGGGGAAATGCCAGAGGGATGGTTATTAGGTAAGCTTGAATTGAACTCAACAAAAAATTTTAAAGGTTTTCTAAAGAGCATGTAATTTTAAACGACTTTCAAATTGACTTTTTATTCTTTTTATATCAATTGTTGAAAATCATATCTAGATATATGCTCAATAGCTGCCGATTGGTTGATGCACCTAGAGGCCTTGTTTGATTGGCTCACATTTGTGCATTGATATTTTTTCAACAAAGGATATATCAATAAATTCTGAAAAAAAACACATTATATAATTAAATTTTTAATTTGTTACAAATTTATACTAATTTGACGCTAGCCTCAATAACTAATAAAAATTATTTTGTCTTTTTGGAATGACTTACATCAATATTTTTTTTTTTTTTTAATTACAGGGGATGCCGGTTACCCTTGTTATGAATGGCTTCTGACACCCTATAATAACCCCCAACTCCGTAAACATATTCGTTTTAATGAAGCACACAAGAGCACAAGGGGTGTCATCGAAAGGACTTTTGGATTATTGAAAATGAGGTTCCGATGTCTGGACAGATCTGGCGGTGCAATGCAGTATTCTACAGAAAAAGTTGCAAGAATCATCTTAGTTTGCTGTGTCTTGCATAATATTGCCACCAAAAGAGGATGCCCCATTGATGACGATATTGCCATGCCTTTTAATGACTTTCCAGAAGAAATTTTCAGAGAAAACACCAATAGACGTGGCATGGCCACAAGGGATATGGTTTCTGACCAATATTTCGAAGTTTGATCTTTCTCTAACAATTTGTTCATCTTATGTAAATTGTGTTCTGCATTTTTTTTTGTTTTTTTCAAATAAAATTTGTGTGCAACATCATCATATTGTTATTTATTTGTAGCCCTTTTTCTAAACAAACCTTATTTTCATTGTTCACACCACAAAAATAAATGAAACAGATTTTTTTTTAAATGAAAATAATATAACAATTTATTTTAAGTTCAAAAGGCAACAAGAATAAGAATTATAACTATTTCTATCCTAATACAACTAATATATTTACATAACTAAAAAAGTTCAACATTTATCTATTCAAAAGGTTACATATTAGACTTACTATTCTACATTTAACCAGTGATTTTGTTACATAGTAATTGTATCAAATATAAATGAATCACAAAATTTGAGAATATATATATTGGTAGTGTTATCTGTGGTCAATGACCTAGGATATAGTGATGTACTAAAAAAAAGATTATCCCTGACGATATATTTATATCGTCATTGTTCATTCCTCATGCAAAATTTATCGTTCCAACAGAAATTTAATATATTATTGGTTATTAATGGTTAGTCGGAACAACAATATTATTCATGTTACATAGTATTAGAAAAATAAAGATTCAACAAAAAAAAATGATACATTGTAAAAATAGTCATGCGTCAATTTGATTGACAAGTATAGTTGTGACGTCAGATACTAACATGTCGCTAACGGAGCCTTTCACAGCTGGAGAAATAGTCATTCTGGTATATGCAATGGAACGATATTTTCCTCATCGTATGGGAGGAGTTCGATTGGTAAAGCAGGACAGTCGTGATCATATTATATACGAAATGATAAGAAGGATGTATAGAGTATCAAAGATAAAAAGGACAAGACGTCAATGCCTAAGCAAGTACAGCGATTTGAGGCGTAGGGAAACTAATTATTACAATTCAATTAAACGACTAATAAGAAACTGTAAGTATAAATGTTTAGTGTTACTTATAGTAACTTTCAATTTTAATAGTTATTGATAGTAAGTCCAATAACTGCGTCATCTTTTACCTTTCACCATTGATTGATTTTCAATAATAGTAGGAACAAGGGACAACACATTTGACTTTCAGTATTCCGTTATAACTTTTCTATCTGAACATTGAAAGACAAAAATTATGTTCATTGTTCCTTTAGCTTTAATAGACTGTTATTTATAGTATCTTATTTTTTTATAAAGCTATTCACCTTTAAGTAAGCTATATACTTGTTGATTAAACTAGAATGTAGTGTTTAATAATCCTTTAATTAATAGAAATCTCAAAATCCAATTTTACATTGATAGTAGCATTCGATAATCGATTTAATCATATATTTTTAGTATTATTAATACAGAAAATGTTTTTTTTAGTATATCTTCAACTTGCATATATGAAATGAAAATTAACATCTATTAATCATTACAACTATAAAAATAAAGTCAATTTTTACAAACAGATATGAAAAAATCAAAATCAAAAACTCAAAAAATTCCACGTTATTTAAGAGAAATAAGGATTGAAACGCCAAATAGTGGGATCACTTCACCACCCCTTCCTTTGACACTTATGGACATACCAATGACTCCCAAAAATAACAGAGCAGTGAAAAAAATGGCTGTCAACACTCAAAAAGGTACATAACTATAGAACAGCGTTAACAAGGTTTTATAAATTGTAAATAAAATAAATAATAATTTAAAAAAAATGATGTTTAATGATCTAATGCACATTTAGATATCCCTGGATGTTCTTATGAAGAAATTCCATCCTTTGAAAAAGAACCTAATTATTATTTTGATCTTGAGGTCGATGAGCCATGCACAAAAGATGATGATACTAATCTTGGAAGAGGTATTAGAATTTTTGTTTTTTAGGGAAGTGAAATATAGAAAAAATAATTTAATTTTAATTTTAATTTTTTATATATTTATAAAAAGGTCAACCTTTGGACAAAGCGGTACAAGTTGAAATAGAATTGGATGGCATGGTATACGCAACAAGTAATGATATTGGACAAAACATGTTTCCTCCTAAAAAAAATCTGATAGACAAAGGTATTTTATTTAGTTACCCTTGTCAAAAATAGAATAATTTTAAAAAAATAAATTAAAAATGTTATTTATTTATTTTACTTTAGCCTCCGGTTCAAGCGATGCTTACACATTAGAGGAAAAAATTGTGCAGACAGAAAATGATATGGATATCATACCTCCCAAAGAAAATGAAGGTATATACAGATATCAATATATTATTTATATTTTGTTATGTGATTAATATGTGAATTTAATTTATTTTTATTTATTTTAAGGTATAGAAGTTTTTGAAGAAAAAATCGATGAAAGCACACAAACTTTTTTGGATGATAACTTCAAAATTAAATTGGCAAAAATTAGGTCTATAATGGGAATGTTGATGGAGCAAGTTGATTTTTTGTACCAGAAATATGGCATTTAGTATTTTTTTTTTAAATAAATCTTTTAAAACACTTTCTATTGTTTTGAGAATAAAAATTACAAATTTAGAAACATCCAAAAAAAAAAGGGATGATGAGTGTTTGTTAAAAAAATTGAAATTTTTTTTTTTTTTTTTTTACCATTTCATAAAAAAAAAATATATTGTAAGCAATAAAAACAAAATTTCAATGAAAAAAAATTTGTATTCATTCTTTTTTCAAAAATTAATAAAAAACACAAAATTTTTTAAAAAAAATATTAGTGCAACTCGAAAATATAAATATATTTTGAACAAAAATATAAAACAAATCAAAAAGTGCAACATCAAAAACAGTATAAACTCAAGTTATTAATACAATTAATAAAGATGTCTATCACTACTGTCCTGGCCTATTTGGTTCAGAAGGACCCTGTCTTTCACGAATAATGGACAGGAGAGAATTCATTGTTTGTTCTGCGAGGCGTAATGAACGGTTTATCTGTTCGTTGTGCTCCTCGTCCATTCGCCTCTGCCAATCAAACCTCTCTCTGTCTAACTGCAATTGTCTTTCTGCTAATGATGCACTTCGGTCCAGGTGTGCGATTAAAACATTCTGTAACTCTCTATGATCCACCCTATATTGTCTAGCAAGAGAGATCATTTCATTGAGACAGACATCATCCACTTCTTCAATTTCATTGTTGCCAGGTACCACAGGTCTTTCATTAGATTGTGTTTCCGCTGGCTCTACATTTCCTTGAATTGTTTGTTCTTGTACTTCTGCTTCATCAGGGACAGGTTCATGGATCTCCATTGGTTGAGCATCCATGATATCATCCAACAAATCTGGGGTCTCACTTCCATGATCCCTGGATTTAAGTTCCTCCTCCTCAGGTCTTTCTAGTTGTACAGCAACCAGGTTTAAGATGACCTCCCTCGATGACTCCTCTGTATCTGTGAAAATTAAAAATAAAAAAATAAATATATATGAATATATTAAGATTTTAATATCTATATAAAAATATAATGTAGATATATAAATATATATATATAAAAAAAAAATATATATATATATATATATATATATATATATATATTTTAAAAAAAATGTAAATTTTTTTTTAACGATTTTAAAATATTTAGTAGCAGCTGTGAATATGTACTATGGAAAAAAGGCAGCACTCACATGTCATTTGTAACTCAAATTCAACTGTTCATAACACAAAATTAAATAATCTTTTTTTTTTTTTTTTTTTAGAAAATTTAATGACGCTTTTGTATTATTAAATGCTCTTTTTAATTTTAAATGACGAGTGATTGATGCCTTTTTATGATCTAAAATTCTAAATATATCTATCTATATATATAAATGTGTATATATATAGATATATATATATAGATAGCAATATATATATTTTTATTTATATAAATATATATCTTTATATATCCTAAAAATAATAATATATATGAAGATGTTGATATCTTGATATTTATGTATAAGAAGAAAATTAAAAAAAAAAGGAATGTATTAATAGTACAGATTCTCACCATCAAACAACCGTGGAGAACTTCCCGTCATGTTCCGAAAAAGATGTCCAAGGTCAGCTATGATAAAAAAAAAATATATATATATATATATATTAAAATAAAATTTCTTTAGTGAAAAATCCAAAATAAAAAAATTACAATAAAGCAATGTTATCTATATGGCCTAAGTGAGCAAAAACTACCACGCTTTTAAAAGAAAAAAAAAAAAAAAAGGGAATTCAAGTAATTAGATTTTTTGAGAGAAAGCGAATTTCGGTTAGCTTTGACCAGTATGACCAGAGGAGAATGGAAAAAATGAAAATATATTGTTTACCTGTACCTCTACCAACACTGGTTTCAGGGGTGCTGGTACGGATATCTGGAAGTGTATCCGCTGATAAAAAGGTATGGCTAGCAGATGATGTGCTTCTTATCGTTTGCCCAATAACGACACCACCACTAGTCATCGATGTCCCAGAGGAGGTTGATGGAATGGCTGAAGCAGGGTCATCACCACCCCTAGCTGTCACGGATTGTGGTCGAGCTGTTAAGAGATAAATAAAATCAATCGTTATTCATGTTTCGATCCATAGAAGATTAATAAACAACTAATATTTAAAATTTTAAATAGTGGTTATTGAAAGGGACAGTGTAGCACACACAATAGTAACCAGGTTGAAGAATTTGAATGTAAAAATTAAAATTTTTTGTAGACACTCAAGGTTGTTTGTATTGAAACTGTTTTGTAAAGCTTGTTTCTAGTATTTAAAAAGTGTTGAGTACTTTGTTTGACATAAAACAATAGTCCTGTGTTTATGTAATCTTTCATTCTATTCATTATTCATTCTATTATATTCTTTAATTCTATTCATTCATTGTATTATGTATCAACAAGCTGTTATAAGTGTTATTTTAACTTGTCATTTAATTACCTTGTTAACAATTAACTGTAAACGAAAAAGAGTCGTCTGCTCATTTGCTAATTAAATGACAAGTTCAAAGAATACTTATAAGAGCTTGTTGATACATAATAAATTAGTTGAATGAATGAATAGAATGAATAGAATGAAAGATTACATAAACACAGGACTATTGTTTTATGTGAAACCAACTATTCAAGTTTTTTTTAAATAATAGCATTTAAACACTCATTAATCCGCTTAAAAAACAATATCTTGATATTATATATACACTAATGTTGAGAGTGTGTATCTGCATGTGTAAGTGTATAATATTAGTGTGTGTGTATCTGCATGTATAAGTGTATATTTTTTGGTCTGTATACATGCTTGTCTAATGTATACTGTAACGTTTGTTTTTGTGAATTTGTCTACAAAAATATAGCACTGTATTTTCAAACGATCCTTGAATACAGAGCTCACATAGCAATAACAATATTGTTTGGCGCAGCTTTTGATTTGATGAATAGGGACATTAAACCACAAAAGATTTGTTCATCAGTCATAAAGAAATTAAGATTTTAAAATAGATCGAAATTTACTTCCATTAAAGGCGTCTATTAGCTAGTAAGCTGTTCTAAATATGCTTTTCATCAAAGGATATCAAGAAAATGAAGTAAATTAAAATAGAATTGTTATTTAGAAAGCAATACAAAAATAAAGCAGTAATAGGACTATAATCAAAATTGGCGCCAATAAATATTGATTTTCCAAAATATAATTAAATGTTAAATATTTTTATAAACCGACTCCACTGGAAAATTACAATATGATCATCATTCAATTGAAAAAATAGTAATTATATTAATGTTTTACATCTTCAGTCGCTATCACAATCATCTGTGATCATGAATATTACATTACATACGTTATTGGTTAAGCTATACAAAAATCTAACAGTAATCTGCATTGATGTAACTTAATCAAAATTGACGCACCAAAAAATTGATTGGACAAAATATCTTTACAAGATACATATTTGTATAAACCAACTCTAATGGATAATTACAATATGATCAACATTCAATTTAAATTATAGTAATTCGATAAATGTTTTACCTCTTAGGTCGCTATCACAATCATCTGTGATCCCGACGATTACTTCTGGGCCTAGACGCTGCACCAGTCTCTGCTCGTAATCATTAAGATCAGCGACATAAGCTGTTCCACCTCCGGTAGCACGGGTTGAATTTTTTTCTTTTGCCAATTTGGCTTTTGCAAATCGTTTGATGTCGTTGTACCTTTTTTTAATTTGATCAACGTCCTTTTTCCCAGGTCCCTGAGCACTGACAGCATCACTTATCCGGGTCCATATACTTTTTTTATGGATACTAGACGTTTGCTTCGAACGACAACCAAATAAATAGTCATATGAGTCTAGCACCATATCGACAAGAACCAGGTTCTGCTGATGTGAGAAGTGGGGATTCTTCGATTTGGACTGTGAATCAGATCGAGAAGTAGCCATACTTAATTTATCGATAACAATAAAAGTCAGTAAAGCTTCAAGTTCTTGAAATATGCAGTCTGAAAAACTTTATTAAATAGAGCTTATATAGTGCTGCAATATGTTCCCGCGACAAAGCTGACGTTTCTGACACCTTGCAGTCACGTGGGACAAACATGACTGACAGTTTGTAAGCGATTAATAGTACATTCGCAAATAGCGAGGCGTCATATGTATGAATCATTCGCCAGTGCTCGATGCGGATTTGACGCGCCTTTTTTTTGAATAGTTTTTAGTACATATGGCGGGCGGGCAACATCTCGCTAGCTGCGAGTTAGAGCGAGTCGAGCAAACACGTTGTCGGCGAAAAAATTGATGCTTTAGTACATGGAGCCCTATGTGTCTGATATGCACACTCGGTGCCCGTACAAATAAAGCTTCATGATACGGTATGTATATGACCCATATTGTTACAACCGACCTGTGGTTAGGACTATAAAAAACATTGGTCTTGAAAAATATATGTACTAGTCTCCCTGCATTCAGAGATATGTATTATTGCAAATATCCCTTGAGATGGCATATTCTTTCCTTGCTAATTCCCTAGAGGATGGTCACATAATGTGATGATTATTTTAATTCGTTTGACCAAGGATATGTAACCAAGGGATTTATTTACTGCCAATAATTTATCAAATCATAAGTTGAATTTAGTCCTGAAGGTGTTCTGGTTTTTAATTTAAAAATCCAAAACACCTCCTGTCTACCCAGAGCCTTTTTCTTGTCCCCTCCTCTGGAGGGAATTGGAACATTTTCAATGGCTGTCCATTTAAAGCTTTCCGTGCTTTTTTTGTGAGTTTGTACCAAATGTTGTACCAGAGGGGTACTTGATTTACCCGTCCTGATCATGGAGAGATTTTCCCTAATGCGGGATCTTATCTCCCTGGTAGTTAAGCCTACATACTGTAACTCACACGTTACACAGGTTATCAGATATATGACACATTTTGACCTGCAAGTCATGAATGAATTGATGTCAAATTGCTGTCCTGTGGTGGTTGATTGAAAAGTCCCACCACTTAAGTTTAGTAGGGGCTACCATATTACCAATGGTTTTATTTTTCTTGTATGAAAATTGACAGCCCTGTTTAGATATGTCTACCAAATCATCATCAGCAGAGAGCATTTTAAAATGTCTCCAAAGAATATTGCAAATTTCTGCATATTCCACTGAGTAGTCTGTCACGAAGAGAATGCCCTTATTGAAAGGTTTCTTTGTGCTTTCTCTTTCAATCTTAGGCAACAGTAGGACTTCTCTGTCCATATTCTTAACAGATTCTCTGTCCTTTTTGATTATCTTAGGTCCATAGCCCCTGTTCCTGAGTCTGTTCATTAGCTCTTTACTCTCCTTTTCATACTGGTCCTGGTGGGTACAATTTCTCTTCACCCGTATGTACTGTCCTTTAGCTACCACTTTGAACACATTTTTAGGGTGGCAGCTATTTACGTGTAACAATGTGTTCCCTGTTATGGGTTTTCGGTAGATAGAGGAAGTCACCTTTTCACCCGTTGTACCCAGTAGGGTGACATCCAGATAGTTAATACTATCATTGTTGCATTCAAAGGTGAATTCTATGCCCCTATCGTTTTTGTTCAAATAATTGATAAAAATAGGTACATCAAGTGGGTCCCCTTTCCACACAAATAGAAGGTTGTCTATAAATCTTTTATAGAAGACAATGTTCTGTCTGTGTGGATTTCTCTCTCCAAATTTGTGGTCCTCCTCCCACCAACCCATAAATAGGTTGGCTTAGGAGGGGGAAAACTTCGCCCGCATAGCCGTACCACACATTTGGAGAAAGAACTGGCCATTGAATTTGAAAAAGTTATGGGTCAGCAGAAAATCCGTGACCCTATGTACAAATTCACATAATACAGGGTCATCCATGTAGTATTTTTTCATGTAAAAATTCACAGCTTTCAATCCCTGTTCATGGGGAATTGATGAGTATAGTGACTTGACGTCTACCGTTACCCACATGTAGCTGTCGTACCAATCAATATTGGATACCAAATTGAGAATGTGTTTGGTGTCCAAGACAAAACTTTTCAATAGTCTAATCATAGGTTGCAGTAATGCATCCAACCACTCTGACAAAGGCTCTAGGAGAGCCCCAATGCCACTGACAATGGGCCTCCCCTTGACGTCTGTGAGCGATTTATGCACCTTGGGGAGGTGATTAAATACAGGCATTATGGGGTGACTAGTAATCCCAGTTCAAGGCTATCGTCTATCAGATCTCCCAGTTGTCTTTGAAACGCTCTTGTGGGATCTGAGCTTAGTACCTTGTACTCCCGTGTATTCGAGAGCTGCCTTAATGCCTCTTTAACAAAATCATTCTTGTTCAAGACAACAATCGACCCCCCCTTGTCTGCGGATCGAATTACCAAATCTTGGTTCTTACTTAGATTTTGTAATGCCTGTCTCTCTGCTGATGTGATATTTGGTTTGTGCTGTCTCTCCTGATAGTAAAGATTAGTGAGATCTTTTTCAAACCTTGAATATAATTTTTCTATCACTGGGCCTCTGTCCAGAATGGGGTAAAACTTAGAGGCCTTTTTGAATTTAGGCAAAGCAGTATGACCCCAATCTGAGTCCAGTCCTCCTTCTGTTAGGAGTGATACCAGGACTCTCACGTCACACTGCTCCCCAAAATTCAATAGATCCTGTCGTATCTGACCTTCCTGTTGTGTCTGAGAGGGACTAGTCTAGTTTATAAAGTGTCAATTTCCTGATTAACTTGTTTACATCTAGGAGTGTGTTGAAGAGGTTAAAGCCCACTGTTGGAACATAACCCAAGCCTAATTCCAAAACCTTATTTTCTTGCTCACTAAGCTCATGGGTAGATAAATTAACTACCAGGAAGATAAGATCCCACATTAGGGAGCATCTCTCCATGATCAGGACGGGTAAATCAAGTACCTCTCTGGTACAACATTTTGTACAAACTCACTAAAAAAGCATGGAAAGCTTTAAATGGACAGCCATTGAAAATGTTCCAATTCCCTCCAGAGGAGGGGACAGGGAAAAGGCTCTGGGTAGACAGGAGGTGTTCTGGATTTTTAAATTAAAAATCAGAACACCTTCAGGACTAAATTCAACTTATGATTTGATAAATTATTGGCAGTAAATAAATCCCTTGGTTACATATTATTGGTCAAACAAATTAAAATAATCATCACATTATGTGACCATCCTCTAGGGCATTATCATGGAAATAATATGCCATCTCAAGGGATATTTGCAATAATACATATCTATGAATGCAGGGAGACTAGTACATATATTTTTCAAGACCAATGTTTTTTATAGTCCTAACCACAGGTCGGTTGTAACAATATGGGTCATATACATACCGCATCATGAAGCTTTATTTGTATGGACACAGAGTGTTCATATCAGACACATAGATATTGTCTATAGCTTTTAATATACAAACTACATGTATCTAGTACGATAGGGTACACTATCATAATAGGACATATAATATGTGAAATAGATTAGACCTTAATTATCAGTATCTATTATTAAAGAGATTAAGTATCAATGTATACACATAGGTTGATCTGTTTTTTTCCTTTCTTTCCCCCTTTCTTTATATGCATTAAGGTTGTTAGGATTAATGGGACACTAAGCGTTCTGTAGATAGAAATCTAATTACAGTAAAGAAATTTAATCGCATGTGTTCGAATTACTCAGGATTGTTCCTGTTATATTATTTTTCCAAGCATGCCAACTTATGAGGTGTATTGTAATAAATGAATGAGAGGCTTGCATTTGTCACAGTGTAATGATTGGCTTAACTGATTGGTCAATAAGAAGACGGATTGCCCTTGAAAAAGGGCGCTTGTTTTTAACTTTTTATGCAGCTAGGACTACGGCTGGGAAGCCGAAACGCGTCAGCTGTAACATTCTTCTTCTTATTGACCAACCAGCTGCTGTCAATGTGTAAACAGCATTGTATCACCTATACACGCTGATACCTGATATTTTTTCAGCACAAACGTATTGCTTTTTACATGTAGCGATATTGTGGAGAATAAACGCTACTTGCACATCTACTGGTGCTCCTGTTTTCATTTACTTTGAATTTACATAGGAGAGGGATTGCCAACAGGATCAAAACACACCTGCCAGTTGCAGCCTCTCCCCATAGTGCAGAAAGTTATCTGATATAGTATAGTACTCAAAGACATTTTGATGGCATTTTGAGACAGGTGAACATTCTGCCTGAGTTAGGATACCCCAGGTGTAGCTGCCATTAGTGGGTTACAGCTGCAGGTCCAATCAGGTACACAGCAACAAAAGCACAGCACCAGGAAGTAGCAGCTGCCTTCTTAACTGCTAGGGAAAAGGTAGGAGAAGCCATCACTTAGAATAACACTTATCAATCCCTTTAATCTCCATATGATCCATCAGATCTAAGCTAGAGGCACATAAACTCTTTGACTGCTCTTTTCATCTAAAACCAGTTATAGCACTTCAATAGTTCCATAGTAAGTTACCCTTTAAGCAGCATGACACATTAGCTCTGCCTAACCCTGCATTTGTTTTAAGATTGATGCTGTGCAGAAAATAACAGAGGACACTTGCAGTAACGTACTTCTGTTTTTTGCAGGTGTGATAACATATTCCTCCTCATATAATGTTTTATTTTATTTTTTTCATTTAATCCCCGTCCTTAACTTCTTCTGTGTTGATAATACATTGAGAGAGGGGTACAAAGGGGAGAGGTACAGACAGGGGCAGAAAAGGAGGACAAACTTCCAGACATTATTACCCCCTATACTTTTTACTTGTCATTAAATACTCACTATACCTATGAGGGATTCTAAGTATTATATTATTGTTTTTTGTTTCAATCCTTTTCTTCCACTTGGTGAATGTGCATTGTGGCATAATTTGAGGGTTTTCAACATTTTAGCACAATCTGAGAGATTACTCACTATGCTATTGAATTTTGTCTCAGAACTTGTAGTGAAAATACTTGGAATGTGGTACCCTACTATAATACAGCCAGTCCACTGCATAATCACTGCATTGCAAAGATCTACATATACAATAAATGTTTAAATAATTTAGAACACAAACCATGATATACATTAAGAACTATATTCATTTTTATCAAAGAGAATTAAAATCTTTACTTTACAATACTTGTGCAGCCAAGAACATTTCATTTTGGATGAAATTTTTGTAACAAATATTCAGGGGAAATTTGTTTCCCAGAATATTCGTTGGCTGCCGTATTCAGTATTTGTTTTGTTTAAAATGAAACAAATATTGAATGTTAGTTAAACATTTATATTCATTTTTGTTTAAATGAACATAGAAGTGCAAAGCTACAGGTGAAAGAATGAATGCGCTCTGCAAACAGGACCTGCACTAACTTTAGCACTGCACTAAGTGCACCATCTGCACTAAGTCTTCTGTTAGCAGAGCCAGTGCTGTGGCAAGAAGAGGATTGGGTTGACATTCTAGCTAAGACTTAAAGGGATTTTGAATCCCAATTTTTTTCTTTTGTGATTCAGATAGAGCATTACATTTTAAGCAACTTTCTAATTTACTCCTATTATCAAATTTTCTTTATTCTCTTTGTATCTTTATTTGAAATGCAAGAATGTAAGTTTAGATGCCAGCCCATTTTTGGTGAACAACCTGGGTTGTCCTTGCTGATTGGTGGATAAATTCATCCACCTATAAAAAAGTTCTATCCAGAGTCTTAACCAAGAAAAAAGCATATATGCCTTCTTTTTCAAATAAGGATAGCAAGGGAACAAAGAAAAAATGATAATAGGAGTAAATTAGAAAGTTGCTTAAAATTGCATGTTCTATCTGAATCGCAAAAGAAAAGATCTGGGACTTTACAATTTATTTCTATTATGAAATTTTGCACATTCTTTTTATATACATACTTTTTGACACACAAGCTCCTACTGAGCATGTGCACAAGTTCACAGGGTATACATATACTAGTATGTGATTGGCTGATGGCTGTCACATGATACCGGTGGCTGGCAAATGGGGAAAAGATACATTTATCAGAAAAAAAAAAATCTATTGCTTCTTTGAAATTCAGAGCAAGAGTTTTAACATTGTCTTCATATTATACACTTGTTAATTATACAATTCTATTGTATTTAGTGGTCCTTTAATGATCACAAACTCGCTCTTTGGAGTTTTTTTTTTAGCAATATATTATAATATGTGTCTCTCTTTTACATCTAAAACTCTTCATAAAAATATATCTCTCTCAAGCTAATAAATTGCATTAAATAAGAACCTCACAGAATTGAGAATCCTTCATAGATAATCTTGCCAAGTTGGAGATTTTTTATTCATCAGGCCCTTAGAATTCTACGTTGAATAGTGGAAAAAAAACATGCTCTAACAAATCAGAGCGCGTCATTTATTCTCTTCAGTGTCCCTTTAAGAACATGGGTTTATTAAAAACAACTCAAATGATTGTTTCTAAATTGTGAATTATTTTTTAAAATAATCATAAGTAAAGAGTTTATAAATTGTAGACATATAGCTTGTGGGGTAAATAGTAGAGGGAGATGTGATAAAATGCTTAAATATATTAATGAATAAAAAAATAAAAAAAAGACTTTCCCAGAATGTTTTATAAAGAGAGAAAAGCCAGGATGTTTTGAAGTTATAGGGAAGCAGGTGCAACAGTCGTTCTTTAAATAATTTATTTTCAGAAGCTATAAATTGATGCTAGAATTTACTTCTATCAGAAGAGGTAAAACAAGAAATGGAAGAATATCTAAGATGAGCATAAGGCTATCTTGTAGATTAATTTAGGCTACGCTTGATCTAAGTATATCTATTTCCTACATATTTATGCTTCCGCTATTAAAGTTTGCTTCCCAATCTGAGAACATTAAATGCAAATTGTAAATGAGTGAATTGTAAGTTAATGATTAAATTACATGTATAAGTGAAATTCATTTTGTAAAGAAAATGAAACATTCTGGGGGGGAAAAAACTCTATCAAGCTATAAAATGATTTCTGCATGATTTTCTATAAAATGTCCAAAATTAATTCTGAGTATATCTTTGGCAATGACCTTTCTGATTTTGCAGGATAAACTTAGAATTAAATGCTTATAAAATGTCTCAAGGAAAAAAAGATAAGCCTTTAGATAAATTGTTATTGTAGTTGCTGTATCATCCCTCAGTTGAGCTGCCAGTTAAATTGCAAATTAAAGGCTCAAAATCTGGATTATGGGAACATACATTATTATTAATGAAAAATATGGCTTTTTCACAGCTTGTCATTTAAAACAGTGCTCTTCCATAGAATATGTCTAACACTGAAAAATAATATTCTTCTAGGTTTTAAAGAATTCTAACAATTGTTCTCACAGTGTAAAGCAAATTTGCAAAACAGCATGATAAACACATGATCCTTTCAAACATATTCCAAAGATTTTAATGTGCTTAAGCAAACATGTCAATATTTAAAAAACGAAGAGTAAATTAATTGTTTTGGTAAAAAATGTAGAAGTTTTGTTAAAATCTGTAAAATACAGGTCTGTTGCATATCTGGTTGGATGTTGACCTAACTAAACAAAATTTGCTATTTCTTCAAATTTCCCTACAGTAGTTCCACAAATAAAATGCACACTCTGGGATTTTCTTTTTTTTTTTACTGTTCATTATTTAAGTGTAATGTTTCAAAGTTTTACACCCATTCTCCTACACATGCTTTTGTGTCTGAGGATTGGCTAAAGCCCTGAAACTTTACACTTAAAGGGACAGCAAATTTAAATGGATTAGATAGAACATGTAGGGTGATCACATTGTCGCTTTAAAAAGGGACACATATAACAAATACATATGTCAGGGTTCTTATACAAAACATTTCTTTAAACAGCCCTAAAAACAACCCTGATGTACATATGTGTAATATGTGTCCCTTTTTAAAGCAGCAATATGGTCACCCTAAGAACATGACATTTTAAACAACTTCCCAATTTACTCATTTTTCAATTTTCCTTAGTTCTCTTTGCTATACTTTGTTAAAGATTATTGGTGAGTTTAGAAGAGTGCACATTTTTCTAGCCATTTGACAGCCAGGTTTCCAACATTACAACACATAGACTGCTAAAGACGTGTACAATTCTGAGCTAATATTAGCCAACCTAGATTTACTTTTAACAAAGGATATTAAGGGCATAAAGCAATTGTAATAATCTAACGGCTAGATTTGGAGTTTTGTCGGTAACGACCCGAAAAACTAACGCCCGCTTTTTTCTGGCCGCACCATAAAAATAACTCTGGTATTGAGAGTCCACATAAAGGCTGCGTTAGGCTCCAAAAAAGGAGCGTAGAGCATTTTTAACGCAGCTTCAACTCTCAATACCAGAGTTGCTTACGGACGCGGCCAGCCTCAAAAACGTGCTTGTGCACGATTCCCCCATAGGAAACAATGGGGCTGTTTGAGCTGGAAAAAAAACCTAACACCTGCAAAAAAGCCGCGTTCAGCTCTTAACGCAGCCCCATTGTTTGCTATGGGGAAACACTTCCTACGTCTGCACCTAACACTCTAACATGTACCCCGAGTCTAAACACCCCTAGCCTTACACTTATTAACCCCTAATCTGCCGCCCCCGCTATCGCTGACACCTGCATTTTATTTTTAACCCCTAATCTGCCGCTCCGTAAACCGCCGCTACTTACATTATCCCTATGTACCCCTAATCTGCTGCCCCTAACACCGCCGACCCCTATATTATATTTATTAACCCCTAATCTGCCCCCCACAATGTCGCAGCCAGCTACCTACAATAATTAACCCCTAATCTGCCGACCGGAGCTCACCGCTATTCTAATAAATGTATTAACCCCTAAAGCTAAGTCTAACCCTAACACTAACACCCCCCTAAGTTAAATATAATTTACATCTAACGAAATTAATTAACTCTTATTAAATAAATTATTCCTATTTAAAGATAAATACTTACCTGTAAAATAAATCCTAATATAGCTACAATATAAATTATAATTATATTATAGCTATTTTAGGATTAATATTTATTTTACAGGTAACTTTGTATTTATTTTAACCAGGTACAATAGCTATTAAATAGTTAAGAACTATTTAATAGCTAAAATAGTTAAAATAATTACAAAATGACCTGTAAAATAAATACTAACCTAAGTTACAATTAAAACTAACACTACACTATCAATAAATTAATTAAATACAATTCCTACAAATAAATATAATTAAATAAACTAGCTAAAGTACAAAAAATAAAAAAGAACTAAGTTACAAAAAATAAAAAAATATTTACAAACATAAGAAAAATATTACAACAATTTTAAACTAATTACACCTACTCTAAGCCCCCTAATAAAACAACAAAGCCCCCCAAAATAAAAAATGTCCTACCCTATTCTAAATGACTAAAGTTAAAAGCTCTTTTACCTTACCAGCCCTGAACAGGGCCCTTTGCGGGGCATGCCCCAAGAAGTTCAGCTCTTTTGCCTGTAAAAAAAAACCATACAATACCCCCCCCCCCAACATTACAACCCACCAACCACATACCCCTAATCTAACCCAAACCCCCCTTAAATAAACCTAACACTAAGCCCCTGAAGATCTTCCTACCTTGTCTTCACCTCACCGGGTAGCACCGATCGGTCCTGGCTCCGATATCTTCATCCAACCCAAGCGGGGGCTAGACATCCACTGAAGAAGTCCAGAAGAGGGTCCAAAGTCTTCATCCTATCCGGGAAGAAGAGGCGATCCGGACCGGCAACCATCTTGATCCAAGCGGCATCTTCTATCTTCATCCGATGACGACCGGCTCCATCCTGAAGACCTCCACCGCGGACCCATCTTCTTCCGGCGACGTCCAACTGAAGAATGATGGTTCCTTTAAAGGACGTCATCCAAGATGGCGTCCCTCGAATTCCGATTGGCTGATAGGATTCTATCAGCCAATCGGAATTAAGGTAGGAATATTCTGATTGGCTGATTCCATTAGCCAATCAGAATCAAGTTCAATCCGATTGGCTGATCCAATCAGCCAATCAGATTGAGCTCGCATTCTATTGGCTGATCGGAACAGCCAATAGAATGCGAGCTCAATCTGATTGGCTGATTGGATCAGCCAATGGGATTGAACTTGATTCTGATTGGCTGATTCCATTAGCCAATCAGAATATTCCTACCTTAATTCCGATTGGCTGATAGAATCCTATCAGCCAATCGGAATTCGAGGAACCATCATTCTTCAGTTGGACGTCGCCGGAAGAAGATGGGTCCGCGGTGGAGGTCTTCAGGATGGAGCCGGTCGTCATCGGATGAAGATAGAAGATGCCGCTTGGATCAAGATGGTTGCCGGTCCGGATCGCCTCTTCTTCCCGGATAGGATGAAGACTTTGGACCCTCTTCTGGACTTCTTCAGTGGATGTCTAGCCCCCTCTTGGGTTGGATGAAGATATCGGAGCCAGGACTGATCGGTGATACCCGGTGAGGTGAAGACAAGGTAGGAAGATCTTCAGGGGCTTAGTGTTAGGTTTATTTAAGGGGGGTTTGGGTTAGATTAGGGGTATGTGGGTGGTGGGTTCTAATGTTGGGGGGGGTATTGTATGTTTTTTTTTACAGGCAAAAGAGCTGAACTTCTTGGGGCATGCCCCGCAAAGGGCCCTGTTCAGGGCTGGTAAGGTAAAAGAGCTTTTAACTTTAGTCATTTAGAATAGGGTAGGACATTTTTTATTTTGGGGGGCTTTGTTGTTTTATTAGGGGGCTTAGAGTAGGTGTAATTAGTTTAAAATTGTTGTAATATTTTTCTTATGTTTGTAAATATTTTTTTATTTTTTGTAACTTAGTTCTTTTTTATTTTTTGTACTTTAGCTAGTTTATTTAATTGTATTTATTTGTAGGAATTGTATTTAATTAATTTATTGATAGTGTAGTGTTAGGTTAATTGTAGGTAGTTTAATTAATTTATTGATAGTGTAGTGTTAGGTTTAATTGTAACTTAGGTTAGTATTTATTTTACAGGTCATTTTGTAATTATTTTAACTATTTTAGCTATTAAATAGTTCTTAACTATTTAATAGCTATTGTACCTGGTTAAAATAAATACAAAGTTACCTGTAAAATAAATATTAATCCTAAAATAGCTATAATATAATTATAATTTATATTGTAGCTATATTAGGATTTATTTTACAGGTAAGTATTTATCTTTAAATAGGAATAATTTATTTAATAAGAGTTAATTAATTTCGTTAGATGTAAATTATATTTAATTTAGGGGGGTGTTAGTGTTAGGGTTAGACTTAGCTTTAGGGGTTAATACATTTATTAGAGTAGCGGTGAGCTCCAGTCGGCAGATTAGGGGTTAATAATTCAAGTTAGTTGTCGGCGATGTTAGGGAGGGCAGATTAGGGGTTAATACTATTTATTATAGGATTAGTGATGCGGATTAGGGGTTAATAAGTGTAGGCAGGTGGAGGCGACGTTGTGGGGGGCAGTTTAGGGGTTAATAAATATAATATAGGGGTCGGCGGTGTTAGGGGCAGCAGATTAGGGGTACATAAGGATAACGTAGGTGGCGGCGCTTTGCGGTCGGCAGATTAGGGGTTAATAAGTGTAGGCAGATGGAGGCGACGTTGAGGGGGGCATATTAGGGGTTAAAAAAATTAAATCGAGTGTCGGCGATGTGGGGGGACCTCGGTTTAGGGGTACATAGGTAGTTTATGGGTGTTAGTGTACTTTAGAGTATAGTAGTTAAGAGCTTTAGAAACCGGCGTTAGCCCAGAAAGCTACTGACTTTTTTCCTGCGGCTGGAGTTTTGTCGTTAGATGTCTAACGCTCACTTCAGAAACGACTCTAAATACCGGAGTTATAAAAATCCCATTGAAAAGATAGGATACGCAATTTACGTAAGGGGATCTGCAGTATGGAAAAGTCGCGGCTGAAAAGTGAGCGTTAGACCCTATTTTGAGCGACTCCAAATACCGGCGGTAGCCTAAAACCAACGTTAGGAGCCTCTAATGCTGGTTTTCACGGCTAACGCCAAACTCCAAATCTAGGTCTAAGTAAATTGAAAAGTTATTTAAAACCACATGTTCAATCCAAATCATTAAAGTTCAATTTGACTATACTGCTCCTTTAAGCAAAATAAGAAAAATTCCAGTGAGCCCTCTATTTTTGGAAGTGTATAATGATATTAAAGGAACAGAAAACCCCAAAATTTTCTTTCATGATTTGGATAGAATAAACAATTTCAAACAACTCTCTAATTAACTTCTATTATCAAATTTGCTTTATTATCTTGTTATCCTTTGCTGAAGGAACAGCATTGCACTACTGGCAGCTAGCTGAACACATCTAGTTAGCCAATCACAAGAGACAAATTTGTGCAGGCACCAAACAGCAGCTAGCTCTCACTAGTGTACAATATTCTTTTTCAACAAGGGATACCAAGAGAAAAAAGTACATTTAAAAATAGAAGTTAATTTACAAGTGTCTTAAAATTACATGTTCTATCTCAATCATGCAAGTTTAATTTTGACTTTCCTACCCCTTTAAGTGTACGCTTGGTGGCTGTAGTTGAAGAGTTCTAGTTATATTGGAACACAATTCCCTAATATATATATTTTACAAATGAGTAGTTACTAATGTCTTCCTTGCAGAAGCACAGGGCATTGCATTTTACCCCCTTTTCTGTCAGTGTCACACACAGAGGAATGATGTAAAGGCATATGCAAAATATTTTTATATATGCATAGTATATATCATCAATTAAAGGGACATAATATGCAAAATTGTAATGTGTGTGTTTCAGTTTTGAAGATAAGTATTTTTTTCAATATACGTGCATTAGTAAAACTTCTTCGATAAAAAGTTATCACAGTTTCAGTGTATTATGCACATCTTCTGCTCATGCTAGTGTATCCTCATTAACATGCTGAATATACTCAATGAGCTCTATGTATGAAGCAGCGCAATCTGCTCCAGAGCCCTTGCTGGGCAGGTTCACACATGCGATCCTGATTCCTGCAATGTATTTGGTCATGTGAAACAAGGGGCGGGTATTGTACAATCACCAGAGTCTGTAATAATGCATAGGGCCAGTAGATGAACAGATCCGCACGCTGGTTAATACATAAGGCCCAGAGAGTAAGTGGTAGAGTGTATTGTATCAGTGATGGCTCTTGCATCATGCAAACTGACAACTCATAACACTCACATTGTTTGAATGAAGGTACGTGTGCAGCATATTAGAGTATGTTACTGCAGCATTGATAACATTCACTAAAATAATTTGTGCTCTCACAAATATTTGGCAAAAATGCTTCTACTTAAAAATTAAATGGACTCATGCATATTTCATATTTTTACTGTTATGTTCCTTTAAGATTTGAATTGCAAAAAATATGCTTTAAAATAAAATGTTTTAAAAGCATTTACAGTTATCACTTTATAAATGGCTTGCAAAACTCTTGACATTGCATTAACAACCCATCTGAAAAACCTGGTTAGTATGATTATCATTTTCTCCATTGATTGTGTTTAAATAGGGCCAGTTTTAAATGAATACACTGCTCTAAAAAATCACAGTGTAGCATGTAACTGGTTCAGGCAATTTGAAAGTTTTTTAATCATTACTTTTGAAACTTGATTCTAGTCTCTCTAAGGAGGCTTGGGCAAGCACCAAATTTACAGGAAACATATTTCTTTAGAGAATAAGCAAGCAAAGTATATCATGAATGCATATTTCAATGTTTTTTATTATTAAACATGCATTATTCTACAGTGAATTTAATGTTGACTTTTATGATCTTTAAGCCAATTTGTGCAATGAAAATACAGGCCACAGTGTATATTCTGTTTCTGTTAGTGACCTACAAAGAGCAGTGATATTATGCATTCCTACCTGTAAAATATACGTCACATTTCTGCCAGTAACACATTTAGAGCAGTTGTTTAAATGGACATTAAATTCATAATATAATTGCCCATAAAGGACCAGATTACGAGTGGAGCATGAAAATTTAGTGATAAGGAGTATATTGCCGGTTTTTGCGTGCATTAGGTTAATCCCACATATTACAAGTTGAAAGTAAACCTGATTGCTTGAGTGCAATCGGGATTTACCCTAGAATAATAATCGTGTTCACAGAGCTCTGGTTAACTGTTTTGTGAAACAAAAAAGTGTCACAAAACACATCTGAATGCATTACAAAGTGTATTTAAACATAATAGCAC